>NC_056734.1:756563556-756658556 GCF_019279795.1 Protopterus annectens
TCCCAGCAGAGTGCTGCCCCCCAAACATCTCAGATGCTCAGGTGAAAGCTGCCTTCTCCAAAGCAAAAAACACAGCATCAATGGGACCAGATGGTGTCCTGGGTTGTGTCCTACATGAATTACAAGAAGAACTAAACCCTCACGTAAAGCTGCTGTTCAACCTCAGCCTTACTACAGGATATGTACCCAAAGAATGGCGTACAGCAACAGTGGTCCCACTCCACAAAGGTGGTGCCTCTACGGACCCTGGAAACTATCGCCCCATAAGCCTGACTAGCCTGGCCTGCAAAGCTATGGAGAGGATCATCATGGAACTCATTAACAATGACATTGGGGACCTACAGACACTGGATCCTACCCAATTCAGCTTTGTCAAGGGCAGATCCTGCCTCTTAAACCAGGTCAATTTCTTTGAAACAGTCACCAAGGCCATAGATGAAGGGAAGGTAGTCCACACAGCCTACCTTGACCTCGCAAAAGCCTTCAACACAATACCCCACTCGGGCATCATAGATAAGCTCTCCAGCTTAAATATAAACCCCTATGTCACAAGATGGCTTGCAAACTGGCTCAAAGACAGAACCCACATGGTCAGGATTGCTGGAGCCATGTCAGACTCGAAACCAGTTACAAGTGGTGTCCCACAAGGCTCAGTCCTGGGACCTCTTTTATTCGGTATATATTTTTCTGAGGTACAGGCTAACACGGGAGGACTGTGGCTGACCAAGTTTGCAGATGACTGCAAACTGGGAGCCATAATTGACTCTTCAGCTGATACAAGCATCCTCCAAAAGGGTCTCACAGATACGGACAACTGGTGCCAGAGCCATGGCCTGAAGCTAAACGCTAAAAAGTGCATAGTCATATGTTTTGGCAAAAACACAGTGCCCACAAATTACCACATAGGTGGTAATCCATTAAGTACGGAAGAAGTAATTAGGGATCTGGGTACCCAAGTTGATAGTAATCTCTCCTTTGACAACCACATTGCCAAAGTGGTTAGAAGAACCTTCTATATAGCCCACCTTATCATGAAAGGATTCACATCTAGATCAAGGGAGGTCATCGTATCGCTTTATTCATCCCTCATCAGGCCCATAATAGAATACAATGCCCCTTTTGGGATGTACCTAACCCGACACCTGCAGCAACTTGAAAGACCCCAAAAGTACCTCACAAAGAGGATTAAGGGACTCAAACAGATGCCATACGCTGCTCGGTTAAAGAAACTCCAGCTCTACTCAGTTGCATACCGCCTACTTAGAGGCAACCTATGCCTGACGTATAAAGCTATGTCCAACCCGGAATTAATGGGCATGCTTCACCTTAGTAAATCCAAATCCCTTAGAGCTACGTGCTCGAGGGACTTAAACCTCAGCACAGAAATAAACAGGACATGCTGGAGGGACAATTTCATAACCCAGAGGCTCCCCTCACTCTGGAATAAAATCCCAGTCCATGTTAGGCAGAGCCCCTCACTGACCATCTTCAAGAGGAATCTTGACAAGTGGATGGGCGATCGTAGGTTTACCCCTGGGATTACTTCTGTTTCACTGCTGGACAGAGGCACAGTAATCTAACCTTAAAAAGGGCAAAATAAACTCAATTCATAGGGGGCGTAAGCCAAACAACTCTGGCTAGGCTTGTAAATGCCCTAGGGCAGATAGCCTAGTATGAACCTATGAACCTATCTATATATATATATATATATATATATATGAATGTATGTATACACACAAACATACATATATCAAAAATCAGGTTTTATGCAGTAGTTAAAGTAGTATAAATGGAATGCTTCATGGCTGTTGTGTAAAATGTAGTATTGGCTCCATGTCATAATCATATTTGAAGTACTTTGGTATTAAATGCTCATTTGCTATATTTGTTTAGTCATTGCTAAAGTTCAAGTTGTATTGTAAAGGTTGTTATTATTATTATGGTACAACGTGTACACTGTTCATCTTCCCCCCTTTTATCCTTTTAAAAGACCAATCAGGCTGTCCATATAAGGATACCATTTTTACAGTGATAAAAGGAACCCCATTAATGGTTTGGATAAGCTTGTGGGTAAGTAGCACTCGGCTCACTGCAGGTTCGCAGAGAAAATTTCAACAGGAACACGCAGATTCACGCCCATAGCCAACAGCCAAAATGCTTCTCATTTGTGGAACTCACACTCATAAGGAAAGGTTGGACAAGAGAGTTTGCGCAAGTAATCTGGAGAAGCAGTCAGCTTTTTATGTGATGGCTGATCGAAAAAGTGACAGGACTTGTTTTGACTACACACTTAGACATTACAGGTAAGTGAACATTTTTATGTTTGAGAGCTTCTGATTTAAACTGTGTGTTATTGATGGCAGTATAATATTAGAAAAGTACCTCGCAGGATGTGCAGTAGCAAATCTTACCCTAACCATGCCTCCAGCATGGCAATTTCTGCCGGCCTGTTGAATATTCATCATGAATATTGATGGCCATATCTGCGCCGAAGGCAGCACATGGTAGTGCTGTAGTGCAAACATATAATTTGTTAAAATATACATAGTGACTGTCACAAACATAACATTCACTTACCTTGTCTGACCCCTTCTTTTTAAGGCAGGTGTATGTAATATAAAAGACATTGATCACCATTGGAAAACAATGCGTATACGTTAGTTGAGACGGTTTATGGAATGCCCTAACATTTTTCAATTAAGATTTCATTGAATGGTTGCAACATGACTCTCTTCCACGATACTATTTCAAGACTGATCTGTTTTCCTATCTCCCTTGACGATTGGATGGGAGACAGGAAATTCACCCCGGGGATCACGTCAGTCGACCTGCTAGACAGGGGTCCAAAGAAGTAAATATTGTGGGCAGAAATATTCAGGAAATTGTTATGGCTAGACTTGTATATGCCCTAGGGCCAATAGCCTAGTACTAACCTATGAACCCTATACCTTTAAGTACGTACAAATTAGTCTGCACAAAGCTACACTGGTTTTCACCACATTTTATAGCATACCTCTCAACCTGCAGACATTGAAGAGTAGACATGTTGGGCACCTTATTAGCTTAAAACATGAACTAGTAACACATAAGTCTTCCCACTTCCAGTAGATTTTTGGGGTATTATTCTGAAACACAAGTCTAAAAAATCTCTGACAAATACATGCCTATTATTGGAATCATAGTGTAAAGTCTGTAGATTTCATTGAAAGATGCTGCAGAACTTGACCTCACCAAAAAACATGTATTTTTTGCATCTGAAAAATAAAAAAATGTAACGTGTCCTCTTTCTTAACTTATTGATGCTACCAGTGTGTTGGGTAAAGTAGTCTAGTCTTCTGTGTGCTAAACAGCTTCAAAATCTTGTGTGATGGTGGGGATTCAGAACATTATTTGAAGGGCTAAATCAGGCCTGACTAAAGTATGTACCTTCAAATAGGTGCAGCTGAGAGTTCTATTTTATGTTGATTCAAATATGCCAAACTGCTGTAGGTGTCTCTTCACTAGTCTGAGACGTTCTGAAACCAGTGTTGCTTGTTCATTCTTTGCTGATTTAAATGCCACCGTTTGCTTCCTTTATATTCCTTCAGTGTCTCACTTAGTGTACACCCCTCTGAATGTATTTGATTTATTTTTTCCTCTAAATTACTAGAAGCCAGTACCTGTATTTAAAGTTGAAACTTGAAATGCTGCAGTGTTCCTCCCAGCTTTTAACTTTTTTAGGTTGATTTTTACTTACTTTCTCAAAATGCATTTTTTACTGACATCTAGCCAGTGCATTTACTAGCAAGTAACTTAATTTTACCCAAATTAATACAATTTACTGATTTTGTTTTTAACAGTTTCCCAGTTTCACACTGGAAGACCTGTAATTACCGTGCTATTCATTATTCAGCCATATTGTCAATAAGCATGTTGTCTTAATATTACTTGATTAAAAATGCAAACATTTCCTGAACAGTTATTTAAGCAATAACCCACGCCTGGGTGTGGGTAATGCTGGATTTACCCACGGTTGGTGTGGTTTGGTCACGAGGGCAAAGCCCGAGTGGCCAAACAAAGACAACCGTGGGTAAATCCAGCATTACCCACACCCATAGGTGGATTATTGCTGTTATACAATGACATTATTTAAGAAAAAAATACTTACTTTTCTTAAATAATGGCATTGTATAATGCCTCCATGCTGCCCTTCCGCAGCTGTCTGGTATTCTGCAGCAGTTCTGATGTACTGCGCATGCGTATGCTACGCAGTACATCAGAGCTGTGTGTGGAAGCAATGGAGAAAGCAAGATTTCCGTTGCTTTTTAGAAAGTGTCTCGCTATGTTAAAGGAGTTTAACATAGCAAGACAGTTTTAAAAAAAGCAACGGAGATCTTCCTTTCTCCGTTGCTTTTTTTTAAAGCTGTCTCGCTATGTTAAACCCATTTAACATAGCGAGACAGCTTTAAAAAAAAGCAATGGAGAAAGGAAGATCTCCGTTGCTTTTTTTAAAGCTGTCTCACTCTTTTAAACTCCTTTAACATAGCGAGACACTTTCTAAATAGCAACAGAGATCTTGCGTTCTCCGTTGCTGTAACAAAAAAAAAAAAAAAAAAAAAAAGACTTATACTAATGGAAAAAGTCCGGGCGACCGGACCTTTTTCCATTAGTATAAGTCTAATTTACAACTTGCACTCTGACCAATCAGTGTGCACATTTTGGAATATTAATGGGGGGGTCGTTGTATAATAACAGTTATTCATAGGCTTCTAATCAGTTACTCAAATTTTAAAATCATTAAATCTGTATGTAGGGAACTGCATTATTACATTGCAGCAAAACTCTTCGATCTACTGTTAGAGCAATATAATGTACAGATGTAGCAGTTCTGTATCTATAAAATATGCTCACCTCAAAAATGCTCTTTCATAATTTTTACTGGTGTCCTGTATTTTTTTGGCCATACTATGGAACCATTCGCTATGAACAGAGTGAGCTGGTATTTAAATGTCAAATTGCAGATTTGGTTTGCCAGTGCTCTTCTCAAGTGTCCATATTCATCATTTTGGCAACACAGTTAGACATGTATAAACACATTTAAATGAAGCAGTCCTTCAAACTGCAACCACAAACAGTATTTTTGCACCATATTCACAAAATAGTTGTTTGCTCCAAGAAGGGAATTAGAAGAGAAATGGCAGAGTGTTTCTTGGGTGGGTGCTGAACCAAGGAACGCCATCACAAAACACAAAACTAGAAAAGAAGCTTCAAATTTGAAGCTGTAAATAGTATATTACTGTGTTTTCCTTTGTTTGTATTAATGCATAACTATTACCAGTGGGAAACTAGTTTAGAATTTCTGTGCTTTGGAAGTTGTCTTTTCTGAGAAGAGATTGGTCAAGAACTTTACTACAATGTGCATGTACATATACATATATTAGCCATCTACCTGATTATTCTTGGCTAACAGTACCAGCATCAGAGTTCCATATGGTAGACACAGATCTTCTACCACACATTTGCCCCACCCCCTCAAACTCGGTGATCCTGGTGAACTCCTACCATTTGGAACTTACACAACAACAGAGCCTCTCATTATGACTCCAGTCCACTGTTATGAAAGGAAACATTTTTATGAGTCACTCCTAAACATGATAGCAGACCACAGCACAGCAGTGACAGGCAGCTTAGTAATGTATGTTAATTCCTTACCAAGTCATTGCATGTAGCTTCTTGGTAATATTTAGTACAACTTACTAGGCTACATGTTACTAATGCACCGTATAGAGTGTCATGCTTCGCACTGCTGGTGTCATTCCTGAGCAGTGGTCTACTAGTTGCTTGTGTGTGTCATTTAGGAAAACTGGATTTGTGTTGTACACCACTGTGAACAACTATAGTTAATGTCTGTGCATTGCTGTAGTTTGTAACAGTATGCCAGAGATAGTGCACTAACGTGAAGAAGTATCATTTGTACTATTTCTGTAAATCCTGAGGAGCAAACCTAATGATAAACAGTTCAAAAGTCATATAAATACACATTTTCAATTAAAAACAGCTGTCTCTTAAAAGTGTTTAAAATTAAAAAAAGAAAGCTATGTAATATTATAGCAATAACCCACGCCTGGGTGTGGGTAATGCTGGATTTACCCACGGTTGTCGTGGTTGCCCGAGGGACCAAACAAAGCCAACCGTGGGTAAATCCAGCATTACCCACACCCAGAAGTGGGTTATTGCTATTACACAATGACATTATTTAAGAAAAAAAATAATTACTTTTCTTAAATAATGGCATTGTATAATGCCTCCTTGCTGCCCTTCCGCAGCTGTCTTGTATTCCGCGGCAGTTCTGATGTACTGCGCATGCATATGCCTACGCAGTACATCAGAGCTGTGGGCAAAAGCAACGGAGAAAGCAAGATCTCCGTTGCTTTTTACTGTTTCGCTATGTTAAATGGGTTTAACATAGCGAGACAGCTTTAAAATAAGCAACGGAGATTCTCCGTTGCTTTTTTTAAAGCTGTCTCGCTGTGTTAAACCCATTTAACATAGCGAGACAGTTTTGAAAAAAAGCAATGGAGAAAGCAAGATCTCCGTTGCTTTTTACAAACTATTTCGCTATGTTAAATGGGTTTAACATAGCAAGACAGCTTTAAAATAAGCAACGGAGATCTCCGTTGCTTATTTTAAAGCTGTCTCGCTATGTTAAACCCATTTAACATAGCGAGACAGGTTTAAAAAAAAAGCAACGGAGAAAGCAAGATCTCCATTGCTTTTTACACACTGTGTCACTATGTTAAAGGAGTTTAACATAGCGAGACAGCTTTAAAAAAAGCAACGGAGATTTCCGTTGCTTTTTTTAAACCTGTGTCGCTATGTTAAACTCCTTTAACATAGCGAGACAGTGTTTTAAAAAAGACTTATACTAATGGAAAAAGTCCGGGCGACCGGACCTTTTTCCATTAGTATAAGTCGATTTACAACGTGCACGCTGGCCAGTCAGCATGCACGTTTTGGAATATTAATGAGGGGGACATATAATTGGTGTTCAATAGTGTTTCAAGAATTTGTCCTACTGCTAATTAAGAGCTTGCTCCAGCTGTTTGTTCTGGGTTTCAGTGGCTTTAGCTGCTGCTAAGTATCGTGTTCCTTTTGAAGAGTGCATTACATTTGTATGAATTTTTTGTTAATTGTACATACACAGTTCAGTTATGGCTCAGGGATCTGCTTATTTTCTCTGTGTCTGTGATATACAAAAGCTTCTTCAAGCAAAGGGCAGTTTTTGATGTTTTCCTGGTTAGATGTAGCCATTTCACATGCCTCGGGCTTCACTAGCTGTGTATTACATTTGACTTTTTTTACGTTTGTATTTTTTTGTGCGTACACACTCTCTTCAGTGATGCTTCCATTGATCTTCTCATTCTGTCCATCATCCCTTGTGTTTTTGCGTCCCATTTTACAAGGTCATGTAGTAATTACTGATGTATTTTTAGAGGAGAGGTGATGGATTGTATTTAATTGGTACAGCATTAATGTACTCTGCAAGTTTCTGCAGCAGCTAGGTCTACTATAAAATAAACGGAAATTATAATTTAAGTTCCACAGCCTGATTGCATTTACACTTAGTTTGCAGTTTAAGCTGATGTAAAACTGGCTGATTATAAAAATTATAAAAAAGTGTGGGCTCTTGGTGTTCTTGAGTAAGACATTTTAAGTGTGTTATGGACCAGAACAGTGTTAAGGAAGATGTGTTTTTTTTTTCAGTCAATCATAAATTGAGAGTGGGCATTCTGTGTACTTGTATAAATTATACTCAAGGTTTATAATCAGCCAAACAACACCCATGTGACCTCACCGTTGCTAAAAACTAGTAAGCAAGCACACGTCCAGAAGAATCCTTTTACCAGCATGTATTTATTAAATGATTTTTGAGTTTATGTTTTACAAAATGTTCAGCAAAACTGATGAATGCTTGAATGTATTTGGAAAGCTAACCGAGCTAATAAGCAGATTACAGGATATTTAAGTAAAACTGAAGAGCATCCATCTAATCTTGTTTCTATCCAAGGAATTAAAAATAGGTAAATGTTTCTGCTTCTTGTTCTGTCGAAATTGCTTCTGAAAAAATTAAGAAATGAGAAGAAAAAATTAAGAAATGGCTTGGCAACTGTAGTACTTAAATACACTTGCTGTTACAAAAAATGTGCAACTGAGTTTTACCTAAAAGATCAGTAATTTAAGTAAAAATCTTTTGAACCTTTAATCCTTTCCGATGGACAATTTGTATTTTAAATAATGTATTAAAAACAGAAAAATCCCATGGGGGTTGTATTTTTGGAAATTCCCAGATGGGGTTACAGCTAATTACATATTCAATTTGTATTTTCTTTCCTTTTTTATTCAGACAGCAGCTATGTTTCTCAAAATTCACCTTAAACAAAAGGTTAAAAGAAATTAAACGTCTGTTACACATTTCCCATATATTTGCATTATCTCAGTTATCTATTACTCCTCAGTCTCTCTCTGCTGACACAAATCTAATGTGAAAGCTTATTGTCGGGATTTTTGTTTACATTATAGTGTTTTTTTTCTGTCATTCTTTGTCTTTTTCATTGCATCTGTCTCAGCAGTGTGACTGTAATCACCCAGGCCATGCTTGAAGTCAACTTCTTACCACAGAAATTACAACTCTGACATCTCAGTTCACTCAGACTTCCTCCTCCCTTCCATTGAGAGAAATTACAAGTGGGTGTCTGACACTTTGGCAAAACATTCTGAGACAGGCTTAGAAAAGAGAAAAACTTAGCATGATTTGACTGTAAGCAGCGTAAGACTAACCTTGTCCCTTTGTCATTCAATTCTAAAAACACCTTTGGGGATAATTTTGGTAACATGGTCACTTCAGAATATACTGACTGAAGTCAGAAAGCAATTTCTTTGGACTTTCTTTCCCCATTGAGAAGATTGCCAGTGAGAGAGGATGTGAGGGGGGTGTCCAAGTCACATCACATGTGCAAACAACAGAAATGAGAAACACAAATCAGAAATCCAGATACAATGCCCCTCTCAATTTCTGTAACAGGAGACGGAACAATTAAATGAGTTGGCAAAAGGTGCTGTTATTAAAGTTTCTGATGATTGCTTCATTTACAGTTCCCGCCATTTAAGTAGTGAAGAACAAGGCATTTGTTTTTTTTTAAACAGGATGCACTTTTTACTGAACACCTCTTTCAATATGGTGGATGCAGTTGTTGAAGTAAAACATTGCAGAAGGAAACTCAACTTTAGACTTCTAATTGATCAAAGTCAAACTAGGTTTTAATACACTTCATGGTTGCTCTGTGGTTAATATTCTATTTCCCAAACTAGAATACACTCTACCACCACTTAGCATGCACTCTATGTCTAACTCAAAAACTGCAGACAGAGTTAAAGATTTGAAAATTTGCTATCCTAGCTGACCAAAGAAAACACCATTGTAATGCACTTCATGAAATGCACCAGATTCCATTACCAGATAGACTACTCTTCTTCTGGGAAAACTAATCTTCAAAATTCTTAAAACAGGATACTGCCCTCCTCTCAAAAGGAAATTACCACTGACAGACCAAAACTACACCTTTAGGAAATGTCAAGAAAATGTTCTTCCCCTTTCAAGGAGATTATACTGTCTTAAAGGGTACAGTCCTGTTCTGTTTTATGTAATATTGTTAGGCAAAAACTAATTTTACCTTTTCTTCCTTAAATGGGAAGAGTGTTCATAAGAAGAGTCTTCATAAAGTTATTTTCAGAAATTATGCTAAGATATTTTTTTTTGTAAAGGTTACATGCGCAAGCATTTCTTGATCGGCTTTATCATGATATAATATTTGTCTAATCTTTCTAATAAGAAAGACTATCTAGTATTACTACAATTATATTTGAGATCTTAAGAATTAATAAAAGTTTACAACATGCAAAGTAATACAAAAGTTAACAAAAAGCTTCAAATAATCAAATCTGCAGCATAGCACATATGTACAAGACACAACATATCTTCTTGTCCTTCATTCTTTAGACAATATATGACATAAAAGCAATATGCATGTTCTAATTCTTTAATGTTTGTATATTTTACCGAAGATATATTTACATTTTCTTTATTCTCTACCAATATGTTTTAAGAAAGTTTCTGATAGAAAATTGCTGATTAATGCATGTTTTATAGACTTCTAATAGAAGAGTCATTCACCATTGTTACAATTCGTCAAATTATGTCCATGTGTGTGACCCTTTGTTCCAGTCTGCTGTAACCGTTTCATGCTAATTTTATCCTAGTGGTAAGCTCTAAGAGCTGATGCAAACTCTTGTAGCTCGTTTACATCTGCCTTTTAGAGGAATTAATTCCAGTCAGTGTAATTATTCATTTATATTGATAACTATGCTTTAATAACGAGAGTCATTGTATGTAAGCATTATCTTAGCTGAGCCTTTTAAACCAGGCATTTTTTCTTGCAGCTTTTTATTCTTTTGTTAATTCCTGTCTTGTTTTCCAGTCACTAACATTCATACAAAAGAATGTTCACACATGCTGCTCAGAGATTTTGTAAGCTGTTGTCTCAAATTTGTTTGAGGTTCCAGTGCTATAAAACAGTTGTTTGAAAAACTTTTATGAAATGGATATTGGAAGGTTATTAGACATTCATAATGAACGGAATTGTTTTTTTTTTTAATTTATCACATTAAGAAATTGTTGAATTAACCGTCCAATGACAAGCAGTTTTATTTTATGAAGCCTGATAAGGGGTAGGAGGATAGTCATTGTGAACTTGATGGAATACATTCCCAAAATTCCTTTTTTTTCATAATAATTTTTATCAACTGTTTAATAAACTAATATATTGATTACAGAAGAATTGATTTTCTTTTCTTGGTGAGATTTTGAATGAAGGTTTGTTAAATAAGGATTATCTCACTTTTTTTGAAGCCTCCTTTTTGTCAAGTTTTCTTAGCTTTGGTATCCAAAATATAACCGCTAATACTTTACATTAATTAAAAAAAAATAAGGGCATCCTAGATTTATTTCCAGGAGTCGTAAAGGACTAGTGGCATTTTTGTCAGAAAAGTAGGGTTTGTTTGATCATCTTTCATCTGTTGATGATATTTCATTATAGCAGATTTATTTATTATGTGCTTATTTATTTATTGGCATTTGTGTACCAGGAAAGTCTGAGTACTACCCTTTTTAACAGATGCTCCAAATGAGCACTGCCCCTTTTCAGCAGATGCACAGGGACAAAAGCTATCATTAGCATTATTTGCAGTTTCATCATTTACAGTCAGTTTCATTCATGAACAGCAGTTCCATTATTCAGTCATCCATGACATCACGTAGATCATTTACAAGCAGTTTCACATAAAAATAACACAGTGACATGGGTTGTATATCAATAATTCTTTTTTGTAATTCAGGGAGGTATATCAAATGCAATGCCATCAGTATGCATAGATTGTCAGGTTTTATATAAAAATATTTTTACTGTAAAGACTTGTTCAAAATGAAGAATGACAGAGAAGGGTAGAACTGTGATAACAGTACATTAAGTTTTGCGTAGCAGAGTTATGGCACACATTCAAGTAGCTATATTGGTACCAGTTTAACCAGGAGTGGTGCAGATGCAGAGCCAGTTATCTGTCAGGTGTTGCTCCAGTTGACATTTAGTCTTTCAAGTTGCAGACTGTTATTAAGTGGAGGGGGGTGATATTTCATCTTTTGACATTGAATTGTGAATACGAGGAATAGCCTGCATTGTTAGTTTTAGTTATGGGTTGTAATGATTTGTCAGTGGAGCATAGAATTCTCCTAGTAATCAAAGGTTGAACAATGTAGTGAGAGATTGGAATTTTTCAGGGTTGTACAGTTTAAAGATTTTTAAATAACTGTAAATAGTTGTGAGTACAATAGAGAATTATTTAGTTTGAGCCAGTTTAGTTGTTTCAGAGATAGGCACTGATGTGATCGTTATTGTTGGTAGGTTGCAAATTTGGCTACTGTAATGTAGCATGTTTCTAGTTTGGCTGATACAGAGGAGTTGAGATTTGTTAGGATAGGAGAGGCATATAACAAAATGGTGAGTAGATTAGAAATGCCTATGTTTTGTATAGCAGAGTTGGTAAGGTAGTCTTTTACTCTAGCCTAGCTTTTGGTGTGTCTTCTTTATGGCTTTTTGAAAGCAAGGATCAAACTTCAAGTAGTTCTGTACAGTCATGCCTCATAGTTTGGTGTGGATTAACAGCTCTGTATTGGTCTTCTTGAATGATAGAATATTAAAGGTAACATCTGATGTTGCCCTTTTCATTCTTCCTCACTAATTAGTTTGGATCCGATCCTCAGGTCCAACTCAGCTGCATATACTAGACTGTGAATCCAGCTCTCAAGCACCTCCCTCTACCCATAATGCCTTACTTCATCCCCATTGCCTCAGATCTTGTTTGCCACCATCGTGGTTAGACATAGGTTCCACTCTTGAAGATTGTAAGCAGTAGTTTTTTCTTGTATTATTTATTAGTTTATTTAGATAAATCTTCGGAAATCTTGTAGCTTTTTTCTGTCTTTCTCCTCCCTCATAGTTTTGCTGGTGTTAGGATTTTTCCCGTACCCTTTTCTTAACCTTCTACTAAGCTTTGAGTAATCTTTGTACCATTGTTGGTACCTTTTTCCTTACCTTTAGGTATTCTGTTGCATACCATAGCTGGTATTTTTTTTTCCTTTTTCTTTTCTTTAGACTGTTTTTTTTTATCTTAAAAAAAATTAAGTGAAGTAGTTGTTTATAATATTACTGTTGTGAACTTGTTTCTTCCTTAACTGTTTGGTAATCTCCTTGGCCATGTCAGAGAAACCAAATGGATTTAAAAAGTGCACTTTTTGTGGGTATAAGATCCCAAACTCAGATGCCCACAAGAAGTGTGTTTATTGTCTAGGACTGGATCATCTTAATAGGGCCTGTTCCATTTATGCTACCTTTAATCCCAGAGCGTTATCTGACAGGTGCAATAAACTGATTCTAAAAGGGTTGCTACTGCTTTTTCTGGGGCTAAACCCCCTCTAAAATATCCAGATCCATTTCTTTGGATGTCAGGAAGAGATCTCCTCTGAAGTTCAAAAGGGCTTCCTTGGAGCTGCTGGAAAACATTTAAAAAATTTTGGACCTGACCTCCTCTGATCCAAAACCTCTTGAGCTGCCCTCAGATCCAAAGCCTTCATTGGATCCAAAAGGATCAGCTCCTATAATATCCCCTTTATCATCTACTACTTCTGATCCTTATTCCTTGGTCCGAGAACTAGTTCATTCCACAGAAGCTGTATGCCAGTGTACGTATTGAAACCTGTTTCCCTTTCTCTGCTCACTCACCTTTTTCAGACTCCATAGAAACAATCTCGACCCCCTTCCACAGCATCTTATAGGTCTTCCAGAAATCTGTCGGAGGTGTATGTGGATAGGATGATGCATAAATTCTTCAGAGCTCAGATCCACATGGGGGTCCTTCCAGCTCTGTCACCTACTGGATCAGTGAGTGCACCTATGAAGCCCATTGTTTCTCCCTCTCTGATCTGACCCATGGTTTGAGTCCCAGGATCAAAGATATCCAAGAGTTTTGGTGTTGGATCCAAGGATAGTTCCTTCCTCAACTGCTACAATTTCCCATAGTGACTCTGCTCTGATACCATCAGATTGGAGCGGGTCTCAAAGCCGAGATGTCTGTGCCAGATCCAAGGGGTTGAGTTCAGCTCTGTTTTTGTCTGATTTGTCCCTTCCTCTCAGAACGTTGGCCCTGGACAGCTCAGATCCAATTCTCCCCTTCAGGCTCGGATCCTGGGGTGGCCCTGACCTGCCTTCTTCAGAAGCTTTGGCTCAGAGGAGGGGGAATGGGTTTCCCCTGGGCCCTCAGTGTTCAAGGTGGTAGAAAGGGCCTTTTCTCTTCATAGATAACTGTCACCTCATGTCTCGGATCCAGTTCCCTTCCCTTCATTGGCTCCAGGTTCTGAATCCATCAGACCTACTCCACAGGGACAGCCAGTTCCAATTAGTCTCCAGATGGTTTCATTAGAGGAACCCCCCCCCATTCCAATACTTCCCCTGAATTACCCTCTAGAGGAGGTTCCACAGAAGAGGATGTGTAATAGGAGGCACATAAACTCCCCCATGGAGTCTCATATGGAAGATATCGATTTTGATGAGGGAAAAGGATGCTCCAGATCACCACCTGATGGCAGCTCACCTTAATCCAAAAGATGGCTGATCATCCCAAACTCCTCCTTCTGAGGAATCACTGTTCCTGGAGGCTTTTGATGCTGGACCATCTACGTCTTGTGTGACCCCCCCCCCACCAAATTAACTTATTGACCTAGTTTCCCATTGGGCACAAAAGGAGCCAGACACTGTCAAGCCTATACCCAAGTGCCCAAACAAATTTTTATTTCCCCCCAGTCCTCCCTTACTGGAGCAAAGTAGTCATGGTTGATGTGATGGTGGTGACAGCAGCCACTAACAAAGAGCTAGCAGAGCAAAGCTCTTCTGTCCACGTGCTGAACCGGGAGTTCAGAGCATTGGACAGACTCAGAAAGCAAGTGTTTGCCTCAGCCACCTTCGCCCTGATGTCACTTAACAATTTGGCACATTTTACTAGGCTTCAGAGGGATTTGACTAAAGAATTATCAAACTCCCTGTTTGAGTCCTTGTCTGCTGAGGACTTCAAATGGACTTCCTCTCAGCTGACCACTATATTGTCTATTTCAAATGCATTAGTGAAGCTAATCTCTTACTCAGCTGAAGGTACCACATGAGCCATGGGTTCAGGTATTGCCATAAGGAGACTTGCCTGGGTGCGACCATGTGATTTTGCAGAGCTCTTTAAGACATTTTTTATTAATGCCCCTTTTGATGGCACTTCCCTGTTTGGGTCATCTGCCAAAGATATGCTTGCCCACAGCGAAAAGGTTGGAAAAGCCCTGTCTGATGTAGGAATCAAGTTTTCTACCTCTCAACAGACCTTCGTTCAAAACCAGAGAAGTGGTAGGAAGATGCAGTTCGTTAAGTCTCAGGGACCATTCCAGGATTTGCAAGGGGACATTTCCTCCAGAGGCAGAGGAGGAAATTTTAATGGCAGATGTCACTCTAGCGGCAGAGAAGGCCCACAGAACCAGGGCTTTAGGGATTCTCTTTCTGACAGGCCATATCAGCACTCCTGAAGGCGCTGCCTGACTCTTCTACTCTGGAGGCAGTCAGAGGTCATTTCTCTTTGCATCTAGATGCCTGGTGAAATATCACAAACGATTTATGGGTGCTAAGAATAATATCCAAAAGTTATTAAATAGGAGGAAGGATGCAGCATGAGAAATACAAAAGCTGCTAGAAACAAGTCATCCAGATGGTCCTACCTGACCATATTTATTTGTGAACTTAATCATGTTTCTTTTTAGTGCCAAGACAGGGGAACTCAGACCAATTTTGGATCAAAGTGGATTGAACCAGTTTGTGAAGAAGGCAAAGCTCCTAATGGTCATGGTTCAGTCCATCCTGCCATTTCTGCACATGGACGACTGGATGTGCCCCATAGACCTTCAGGATACATACTATCATATAAAAACAGACAAACTATTCAGGAGGTATCTTCTCTTTCGGCTGAGAGCCAGTCATTACCTATTGCAAATTCAGAGCTCTGCCCTTTGGACTCCACAGCCCGTAGGGTGTTTACCAAATGCATGATAGTAGTGGCTGCCCAGTTGAGGTTCAAGGGATTCCTGGTGTATCCGTATCTGGATTATTGGCTTCTCACTGCTCCCTCCATGCATCAACTCCTCCAAGCCAGGGACTGTTTGCTCCAGATTTGCAATACCTTGGGCATTTCAAGCAGTCTTGCCAAATCGCAGCTTGCTCCAGTTCAGAGCCTGGAATTCATCGGACAAGCTTACCTGATGATCATTAAAGCATTGCTACTTAAACACAGAGCAATAGGCACTGCAGCAATATGCATTTTCTGAATAAGAAGAAGCATAAATCAACAGTATAAAAATATGACAGAAAACCAGAACATTCTGCAAAATCAAGGACAGATGAAAAGCCACTGTAGTACTTGTGTCACCTTGGGTGGGGGGATACTCTGCACACTTACATTGCATAACTGGTCTTTGCCTTGCTTGGACACATCCAGAGTCACTACATGGGGAAGTGGAGTGCAACAAGTATGTCACAATTTGAAATGTCTCTGGCTGATGGTGATGGCCCTGAAACATTTGTCATACCTCTCAGCCTCCGAGCAAGAAATCTGGACAAAGCCATAAACAGAAGTGGGACAAAGGCCCAAAAATAAGGACAATTTTTAAATATTGCTCTTATAAGCTTAGAAAGATAATAGAATAGTAGGTCTTGCATTAGTATGCATTTTCTGAAGGGTATGAAATCTGAAACTCAAATATCTGTCATTATTTTCTAACTTCAGTCTTTAATGATTTTCCACTAATTTGCCAGAAAACACAATTTTATGAAAAATGGACCAAAAATGTGATGCAAAAATATAAAATAGCCACACAGTACAGCTGGGAACCTGTCAAAGAAGGGACACCTTTTAATATTAGTACTGTTAACTTGAGCAGCTGACAAAATAAGAGAATCTACATGCACTTCTGAAATTAAAAGTAATCTGTAACTCTTATCACTACAGTTATTTATTAATTGTAAACTCTCCACGTTTTCTTCCAAATTTGCCATTTTGCAAGGGGATTATTAGGGGGAGAGCAAAATTTTGAGCCAAAATTTGGGACAGCTGAGATGTTTGGATATACCTAATTCTATAAAGCGATTTATTTGTGTGTACTTCTCAGCCTCTTAATGCAGGAAATCTGGACAGGGCCAAATATTTTGGGGGAACATACAAACAGTACTAAAAATTGCTCTTGTATAAACTTAGACAGTTGACAGAATAACAGGTCTTGCTTTAGCATGCATTTTTCTGAAGAGTATAAAGTCTGAAACTCAATGTCTGTCATTATTTAGTGACTTCATTCCTGAATGATTTGCCAGAAAACCACAAATTTTATGAGGAACAAACCAAAAATAAGAAGCAAAAATCTATTCATTCTGCAAAAATCTGGATAGTTAAGAGGTGTAGTTCAGCCATGGCTGTCTGAGTTTGCCGCCCCCCCCTCACAAAATCATGGTCGAATGAGGCCTCCCCCCTGCAGCTATTCCAGTGTTCCATTACTTGGCTATTTTGCCCCATTTACCATAAACATTGTAATGTGCATACTGTTTTACTTCTACGATGATTTGGATTTCATTTAAAAGTTTTATTTTACATTTTGCAGCACAAACACTAATAGACATCTGCTAAACAAATGAATGCAGTCTCACAATGAAAATAGACGTAGCATTAAAACTTCTTTGCCCTTAAAACTCACATTTATTGAAACAGCATTAAATTCATCTGGCCAGTGGCAGATAAAGATTAACTTTGGGCTGTTTTCAAATCATAGGCCCCTTGCACAGGAAACATACATGTATTCTTTGATAACACCTTCCTGACTGTATTAAATTATGTTCCTTGTATAATACCATATAGTTGTTAGAGGCCGTTTTAAATTTATTGTTTTGAACATTTTTCCAGTAAACAATGTAACAAAATGAATGCAGCAATAATGACAAAACTGCCCAATTCAGAACATTTCCATCATAAAAATCTACTCAAACTTCTACAATCCACCAGTATCAGTAAATATGCACAATCTCTGCAGAAGTAAAATTCATCTAAATAATTCCACATTAAAGAGCTCTGTAACTAATGAAAAGGTTGCTGCTAGCAAACAACTTTATATTTCATTGTTTCATCTACAAATAAAGTGCCTATTGCTCTTGAGGAATAAATTGCCTATGTTATATTAAAAAAGATGATAATCTAGTAATAATGCAGTAGGGAATGGATGGCAAACTGATAACAGGTTCATTGTTAAAGGTATCTCCACCAAAGAGGACATTCTCAGGACTGCAGCAGCCACCCCCTTTAAAAGTACAACACAGTACTGTATCAGCAATGCATTTATATACTGTGAGAGTAGAACCCACAGCCTTCTTCATCAAAAGCAAGTACACTACCTGTTGTGCTGTTAACAATGCAAGTAGACTTGGCATAAGCAGAACTAAACTTCTCTTCAAGCTCTCAGCTCCTTGTAAAATCCACTTGACATTCAACTGTATCTCTCAACTTTGAAGCACAAAAAATCTGGAAAGCCAAAATTTATTGGGGGCGGGGGACAAAAGCCCCAAAACTAGGGACACATTTTAAACATTGCTTGTATAATCTTAAGACAGTTGCTAGAATAAAATGCTGTGTTGTTACTATGCATTTCACTGCCAACTCTTCAACTCAGGACCCTTTGCACTACAGTCAGAGCAACATACCACTATGCCAAATCAGCTGTTTCTTAAAATACATATAGACTGAAACTTAAATGGCTTTCACTTAGTGAATTCAGTTCTCACCATGGCTCTCACCCTCTTAGCACAAAACACCTAGACAAAGCCAATAATGGGGGAATACAGACCCCCAAACATAATCAGTGAATTCAGTTCTCACCATAGCTGTCAACCTCTTAGCACAAAAAAATCTGTACAAAGCCAATAATGGGGGAATTTAGCCTGAAAAAATAGGGACAAATTTCAAATATTGATCTTATAAACAGAATAATTGCAAGAATAAAGGGTTTTGTGTTACCATATACTTTCTGAAGAATATGAAGTCTGAAATTCAAATGCCTGTCATTATTTATTGAATTCAAAATCCAGAAAAAAACACAGATTTTATATGGAACAGAACAAAAATATGATGCAAAACTTTCACAAGTGGTGGTGGGTAGGGAATTCAAGCTCTTGCTACCTGCTCCCAAGGTACAGGTTTGGAGTCTAGCCACCGGGTATATTTAAGCGGGACATTTTGCACCCCTGCCCCCCATCTGGCTGCAAATCCTTTCATTTGGTAAGCTATCCTATACAAGCACAACTCTCTTCAAATAAACAGGAAGAGCATCAGACAGCAACAAATTAGATACAGGCTTTACTTATTCCGTATTTTTAGATTTTCTTTTTCAAATATTTATTTTAAACAAAGTAGGACCTGCCATCCTTGTACATTATGAATAAAATAAAAATAAAGAAAATAGCCTGATTAAGTATATTTGGGCTTAGATGGAGTTTACATTAACTTCACCTAGATTCTAGTGCTGTACAATCAAAGGCAGCCAACAGTAGTAGGTTAAGTAAATATAAAGGTGAAGTATTTCAGTGTTTGTGCAACAAATTACTACTATATTACATGATCCTCGAAAGTATGTGCTCACTTGTCAGTTTACCTGCTCAAAAAAGTAACTCATGTTATAAAGCTACGCCCAGTAAATATTAATATACACACACTCATGGTGGATTTACTCATCCAACAAAGTTGTTCTAAATGTGTCATGCAGTTTTATGTGCTGGCTTTCAGATACAGTCATCTAAAGTCGTTTTCTGGTAATGGATTTCCGAAGTCCAGGATCAAGTAAATAGTTGCTGACTTTTCCAGATACATTTTCAGTGAACCAGTTGGTTAAGAATGACCTGCTGTGACAGATTCAGAGCCTTTATCTTTCTGTATGGAGACTTGTGATGGACATTTGGTGACCTTTGAGGGGCAATAGCAAAATCAACAAGGTCTTTGATCACTGAGCTGAGAACTGTAACCCTGTAGCCTTGCAATGATTGGACCAGGAATGTTCCCTTTGATCTTTCTTTTTTATTGTGCATTGAAAACAACACTGACTTCTGCACAACACTCTGTAAGAATATATTCCAGGGAAACATTACAAAAGCAACCCCAGGCAAACTCGTTTGCTGTTGATTTTTTTATGTTATGGTGTCACTTCAGACATTTTCAGCTCACAAATGAAAATGTTTGCCATACCTATCTTGCAGACTTTAAACACTTAGCAACACAAGTACCTTCTGATTGCAGTAGAGTTCATCTATTCTGCATTTACACCTAGTAAGACAGTGTAGACTGCAGGGTCTCAACTTTTAAAACCTAATGTTTTGACAAATGGCAGTTAAATAAATTAAAGCATGTGGCTTTTTTATTTTTATCCCATTCATCTGCAAAATACAGTTCTTGTGGTACATTTGGAGATCACATGCAAACACACACACACACACACACACACACACACACACACACACTCACTCACTCACTCACTCACTCTCTCTCTCTCTCTGTCCAGGCTGTTAAGTATCCTTCAAAAGTTCGTCCAACGTTCATCAGCAGCACTAGAAAGCCGCAAGAGCAGATCTTCCTGTCCGTCAGCACTAGAAAGCCTGTGAGAGGAGCAGCTGTAACTCAGCCTGCAGATGTTGCAGTCCGATCCCCTTCCAGTCTATGCAGTTGTAACTGCATAGAGTTCTGGGATCTTTGCTGTTCAGGCTGCCTTCCTAATCCGGACTGTCTCACTAGCAGTCCAGATTCTGTGAGCATGCTCCGGGGACTGGTTCAGCAGCAGTCCGGACTCGAGAAGCACCACGAGTGCGCATGCGCGAGTCCCAGAACTCGCATTTGTTTTATTTAGTTTTTTTCTTTTTTCTTTGTTGTATTTATTTGTCTTTCTTTTGTACAGCTGGAGGGGCTGCAGTACGGCAGACCAATAGCACGAGCTGCCCCTTCTCCCTGATAGGGCAAACCATCTCTGTCCTACAGTCCACATGTTTTCTTCGCCTCTTTCCATTCTCTGACCTTTTCCTCTCTAGTTATTTTCTCCCAGTAGCTTAGTTCCTTTGTCAGTATTCTCCAGTAAATTCCAGACCCCTCTTGCCTGTTCTCTGTACCCCTAATTGCAGTTATCTCTATAGGCAGACTCTCCTTTCTCCATTCTTGTGTTGACTTAGTTCCTAGAAAATATTTCTGCTACTTTATGAATATAATATTCTGCATGGCTGTTGTTATTCTGTGTAAAGATTTACATCCAAAATCCCATTCTGTCTGTATTTCTTACATTTTGACCCTTATTCATCATCATTCCTTTCCACCTTTGAATTATACCTTTCTGTTTGTGTTATGTATATGATCCTTAACTGTGTAGCTCGAAAATATCCCTTCAAATCAGGTATTCCTAAACCAGTTTGTTCTATTGGAAGGATCAACTTATCCATCTTGACCCTTGCCATTTCCCCTTCCAGATAAAGTCCTTCAACTCTTAATTACTGTCCAAAACTTCTGTGGTTGATAAAAATATGCATGCCCTGTTTTTAAAACTAAAGGGACTAAAATGTTAATTTTCACTTCTTGTAACTGTCCATCCATATCTATAAATAAGACCTTTCAGTTTTTGTATTATCTTTTGTTTAGTCTCTTCTTACATATCCTTCGCTCCCATAACAGAATCCTTTTTAACCCAAACTCCTAAAAACTTTACTTTTATCGTGCTTTCATAAATATGGGTACTTCTGAACAATTTCATATATTACTATCCATATTCATAACCAAAAGCTTCCAGTTTCTTAATTTTTGTGTTGTCTACTGTCTGTTTATTTTCACATATTCTTAGGTGTCATAACAGAAGCATTTGCAATCCACACACCTAAATACTTCATCATATAATATTCTCATGGGTATGGATATTGTGTTCCAATTCAAGCATGAATGCATAGCTTTTCCACTGTACCTTTTGTGTTGTATTCATTACGTTTATATCCCCAAAAGACCGCACCAAACTTTTCTTTTTCTGGATTTATGAAATACAAAATATTATCATCTACAGATATGGATAACTTTTTTTTTTGATTACCACTGGTTACATCCTTGAAGTTTTGAATCCCCTTTCTTTTGCTACATGCTGTAAATCAAAAGTAAAGATAAAGAGGAAAGAAGATGTCCCTGCTAGGTTCTTCTGTTCAGACACAGCTTGGCAGAGAGTAGTTTTAATTCCTGTCTTAATTCTTGCCTTTGACCTTTTATATATCCTTTTTAATAACCCAATTATTCTCAGGGAAAGCATAAAATCCCAACTATCTCGTATGTTTCCTCTACAAGAAGACTCACAAACTTGTACTCTGCTTTTCATGGGATCTTTGTTGTTCCATTAATGTTCCAAAATGTTTGCCCCCCCCCCCAAAATAAAAACCTCATTAATCCATATTGATCAAACTTGGCAAACATATTTGCCATTTTCATAACTAGTATAGACATAAACACTGTATAATCATGGTTTTATATTGAAATGGATTGACATGAAGCTGGATCTGAAGGGTTTTTGCCCTCTTTCAGTAATACAACCACCCTTTTCCAAGATGCTGTTACTTCCCCTCCACTTTTCAAATATTGTAAAACAAATATTTCCAGATCTATAACACTCTCTTTTGTTTTAACTTACAGATTTCTACTGGAATGCCCTCTGTTCCTGGAGCCTTCCATGTTGATCAATTTCACATTACATTACTTTTTCTCTTTTTCTCTTCCTGTTTTTATCTATAAAGTATTGAGCCTCATCTTGTAATCTTGGCATAATAACCAAGTCTTCCATGAATATTTCCATTTGTCCTTCCTTGGTTTCTCCAACCCTTTGCTTTATACAAATTTTCATAAATTGGAATATCTCTAATGTCTGGGATTTCTGCTTATTGTTTCTTGCCATAGGTTTCCTAAATGTGGCAACAGCACTTTTTACTTTCTGTTGCTTAAGTCATTGTGCTGAATGATTGTTGCACTCTAGAGCTGTTACAAAAAATAGATGCTTAACAGCAGCCTTTCTAAACCCATGCATTTTGTTCAAGTACTCTCTTATTTTTCCTTTAGAATTTTGTAGTTGCCCCTCTCTTCCTCTGTGAGATTCTCATTTTTCTGTGGTACTTCATCTTTTGGTAACCCTTCTGAATAATTTTATTACCTTTCCTCCTGCCTTTCTCTTTCTCTTGTTTCTACCATATTTTTAAAATCCATTTTCATTTTATCTGCTGTTGACTATCTCTTCAGAAGTAATTTTGATTTTCCCTTGTAACTCTTGAATTGTACACACTACTCATTCATTAAATTCCTCTCATTTTAATGAATAAATATGAAATCACCAGCATCTTATTTTTACAATACTGTGTCTTTATTATAGTATATAATTGATAACCTGATCTAATATCTGAGATAGTTTTTGGATGGATCTCAGAGCTTTCAATGAAATTTAATTTGTCTCATGTCTAGCCTTGTTATTGTAGCTTAGGAAATTGTATGTAAATTCTGTCAGAGTTCCTGCTGCTGAATTCACATCTTTTGCTCCAGATGCACTCCTATATTTCTTTAAAAATCAACCCTGTCATTTTATATTTATTTTATAGGGCCCCTGATACATTATTATTTCCATCAAAATTCTCCTAAGTTCCATAACAGTAGTTGTAGGTGGAATATAAATGCATGTCATTGTAATCCTCCTCCCCTGTCAGTAACCTCTTGTCACTATAAATATGCCATTATTATTTTCCCCTCATCTGTCACTATTGGAACCCTCTTACCGTCAGTATTATTATTCCCCTTTAACGTTGTCCTTGATAGTCAGCTTAATGTCCATCCTAAAATCCTTTCTTTGTAGAATTCATATTTCATTTCACTCCAGATGTGTTTTCTGTAGCATTACTATTTGCACCATACACTTCTGAATGTGATCTGATGCTCTTTGCATTTGCCTGTCTATATAAGGTCATTTACATTACATGTTACTGTCAACAAGCTAGCCATTTTAATAAAGAGCCATTACTCCTACATATTTTACATAATACTTTTTTGACTGAGTTTCCATCTTGTAACATATACACACACACACACACACACACACACACACACACACACACACACACTAATGATTGGCAAGCTGATGTTATATGTAATTGCTTCTTCTCATCTCTATTTCAGGCCGTGCCACAATTTCCCAGACCTTTTGCGTCCGTAAAAGGATTTGAGAGACCATATATTTAACCCCCCATCCCCATTTAACTCACAGTAAACACAAAAGTATATGCATTTTTTGAAAAAGAAGCCTATCCCTCCAAATAGAAGCAGTTACCCCAAATCAGCAGCTGCACCTTTAGAGATTACATATTTTAAAGTTAAGTTATTCACACTGATCTGCATGTTAGTGTCTGTATTCCCATATAGACAGAGTGTTATCTCTATCCCTTTCCCAGTCAGTAAACATAAACTTTTTATCCTTAAGAAAAATGCATTGGCTAACCTTAAAAAAATAAACAAATTGTGCACTGTTATGCTTTATGCATTAAAGTATTAAGGTTGCAACTACTTATATAAGTATACACTTGGCACAGTTTCAGTCTTTATTCATCACTTTAATTTTCATTTTAACTGAACTGGTTGCCAGTATTACAGAAAATGATTTATATTGTTATGACACCCGTGCACTGGCCCAGTAATCAAGGAGCCTCAATCCTCACCACTAACACCAGTGAGGGACGTGTACATTGGAAGGATGATAGGTACACACACTAAAGTACAATTTCCCTTAAGAGCACACAGAGATCACAGTCAGTCTGGGGCTGGTTCCTCCCTCTCTCTCCATATCCCCAATAAAACTCCCCACTAGCACAACTATAGGGTTAAGATCTCAGCCGAGTGGTCAAGCCAAAACCTCCAGCATCCTCTCTGTCCAATCAGTGCTTCGTGTCCCTGCCCAAGTAGCTGACACACACACACACACACACACACACACACACACACACACACACACACACACACACACACACACACACTTTGAGATTTGATTTATATACAAACACACAGATACTCCTGGGGAAGGCTGGCACAGGTTCACTAGCTATGCCTCCTTCTGCCCAGACTATACAGTAGTACCACCTGCCACCAACCACCCTTATCAGCTACTATAAGGCCCTTACCAAAGGGTGCCCAATCTTACTGGGTAATGTTACTATTATCCAAATGGTAAGTGTGACTAAGACTTGAAGGCTATTTAGGAGTGACTTGTACAGTATCACCAAATACACATGCAAGTATCCTAAGAGCTTATATATCTCTACACAAACCAGTCACAATTAAAAGGTTTAAATATATTTAATAATAAATAATAAAAGAACAAGACAATATTCAATAACTCAGCACAGTGACAGTAGAGTTCAGAATCACAGGAAATATTTTAAAACAACATTGCAGAACAGTCTCACATAAATACAGAAAACATCTAGACTACTCTTGAGCATTTTCCTATCCATCTCTAAGAGATACTATGTCCTAATGTCTTACAGAGCCAGGCAAATACAGATGAGAAATGCTGAATAGATGTTTACAGGTCCAGAGACAAATACAAAATACACCGACTCTCTCTCTGTGATAGTTCTTAAATTATCAAACATTTCTGCTGAGTTATCTTGGATTACATAATTCTTGTCACATCTGCCTATAGTTTCCAGGCCAACAGAAACCTAAAAGTTAGCATTTCAGTGTGAAGAATATTTATCTCTTAGAAGCTTGCCTGGAACTGGGTATCATAAAACTGTTAAATACTTTTACCCTTGAAACCTATAATTATCTCTGTCTCAAACAATAGAAAGAATTTCCAGCTGCAGACATTCTGTCTTCTAGTTCTGGTAAACACACTCATAAAAGTCTTTCTTTATTTTCTCAAGAGTTTGCAAGTTAACTCTGTATGTCCCAACTTCTGCTATTAAAACATACATTTGCACAGGCATTTAGTCTATATATATTTTTGCTCTTCTCCAGCAGAGTACACTGTGGTTAAATTTTTAAAGCTTAGCACATAACCTGTAGTTCTGTTACATTTGTAAGGCAATCCTGTGGATCATATTAATATTTACAAATGACAGGATTGTTTACAAAATTCTAGCTAGCTGGGCTTGCAGCCTTCACAGTTGTACTCACAGATTTTACTTGGAACACACTGTTCAGACTTGTCATGATTAGTTGCTGGTACCTGCATGCTGCTTGTCTTCAGCTAGAAATAGATACTAATGGAAAATCTGAACTAGTTACTTTGCAAAGTCACCATTTTTGTGTTACTCTTCATCCAGTTTATTTTTTCAAGTCTTTCTGCTCTAAAAAATATCTGTAATTTATTTTAAAAAACAATATAGAGATCCACCTTTATACAATCAGGGGATGTTATATTTTTATTTGTTTATGTAATATGATTAGTATACCTTTATTCCTTTCCCTGCAACCAAAACCGACTGCATTATATAAAGTTCAACTTGTTTTTTTCCAGTCTTTTATATCTTGCTGCAGTGTAAAAACACTGGATGTATTGCAATTAAGAGTAATTTCTTACTATAATATAACTAGCATATAAATGGGAGTTACTGATAAAACTCCCCCACCATATATTTAAAGTACCTTTGCTCACATACTATGCAGAACTACATTAACACTGTATCATGTAATTTACATCAGAAAACATTTTTATAAATATTAACAACAACAAAAATGGTTGTACTTACAGACACTTCTTGAGTCTAGTCAGTGTCCCTCTAAACTTTAATGCCATTAAATGGGGTTTATGCTTTACAGTTCTTCACCAGGTTAACCTAGTAAACATACTTCCATTTTTTTCTTCTGTTTCTTCTTGTAAAACTACATTTTACATGTCTAAACTAGATATAATGGGATTGATGCTTTACAGTCCCCCCATTTATTTATGACATTTAATTTATTGCTATTCTTTTTCCTGATCATCCCCAGTTCCCAACATTGGTTACTGGTTTAAGTCTAAGGTTCTTCTAGTCAACATTTGGGCTTTTTTGTTGCTCAAGCATTTTCCTTTGGAATGGTGAAAATAGTTCCACTGGTAAGTTATCTCTGGGCTTTCTTCTTGTCAGAAGATTGAGAAGCAAAGTCCCTTTCAGCTTGTAGGCTCATAGTTTGTAGGCTAAACTTTATTTCTGTAGACTGTTCTGCAACAAAAGTATTTTTGATCCTCCAGAAAAATATTCTGAAGGTAGCTTAAAAAAGCAATTGCAGTCTCACACCTGCCTTTCAGCATTCCCTGACTTCCAGGATAAACTTGCTTCATTTCTACTGGATGTTCAGTGAATTATACACACGTTTTAATACTGTTCCCTTCTGCCACCGTTTTGTCAAAAGCAGCTCATCCTGCTGGTATGATTGCATTTACAAATGCAACTCTCAACTGCTTTCTTATGGTCACATTTGAAGTAAACACATAATGTGCCCCCTCAGTTAAGAAATCATGCTGTGGTACACTAGTCTAGTTACTTATCTGACTTTCATAAAAGGAATGCAATCCACTCCTTTCAGTTTCTGTAGTGTAGCAGAAAATTTCAGGGTTTTCTCTGTGTGCACATTTTTGTAACTCTATTATTTTTGAAATATTTCTTGATATGCCTCATGTTCAGGCAGCATTTCCTTAATTTCATCCTCTGTTTCTACACAGATTTATCAGCTCATCTGAGTGGCTTTTTAAAGCTTCTTTTTTTTCCATCCTTTTGTAATTTGAGTGTATTTATTCTTCTATTTTTTTGCTTATTTTTAACATTTCTTGTACATTTGATTTATTTATCTTTTTTCTAAAGTACTGGAAGCCATCTCTTGTACTACAACTGCAATTTGAGCTGTTTTTTTGCTGAATAGCTGTGAGGTCCTTTGTAGCCAGAGCTTTTTCTTCTTTTTGTTTGATTTTTCCCTTACTTTTTCCAGATTCTTCTTTGCTTGTGTGACATCCCCACTCTCGGCCAGTAATCAAGGAGCCGAATCCTCACCACGGACACTGGAGAGGGACGTTCACTTGGAACAAAAATGGATGCACCCAGTATTTCCAGATGCATCTGTCTGCATCAAGCACGGTATCCCTTAAGAGCACACAGGGAACACAGTTAGTCCGGGGGCTGGGTCTTCTCTCCAGGTCCCCAATAAGACTCGCACTGGCACAGGAGTAGGGTTGAGTCTTCAGCCAAGTGTCCAAGCCAAGTCCTTCAGCACCCTGTCCATGGAACCAGTACTTCACGTCCCTGCTCCAAGCAGCGGATGCATGCACACATTGAGATTTGATTTTCTCACACACACACACGTGCACACACACACACACACACACACACACACACACACGCGAACACACACACACAAACACACACACACACACACATGCACACCTGGGAAAGGCTGGCACAAATTTACTAGCTATACCCGCTTCTGCCTAGAATATAAGGTAGTTACACTGCCACCAGACATTACAAAGCCAGCTACTCTATGGCTCTTGCAAGGGTACCCAGTTATACTGATTGAAATTAATATTAATACAAATGGTAGTTTGACTAACAGCAAGGCTTCTAGGAGTGGCCAGAGGTGTTGCCAAATTTCTATAAGTACTCTGAGATTAAAATATTCTGTAAAAGACCAGCCACAAAGAAAAGTTTAAATATATTTAATAATAAATAAGAAAAGAACACGAATACTAAATATCTATTTACAGTAAACACCAGAGTTTTAATCACAGGATATTTTAAAAGTAACAGGTGGACAGGTTTACACAGTTACAGAAAAACAATACTTAACTAATCTCACTATAGTCCTTCCTTGTCAGGTTACAAAAACAGAATGGTCTGAGACATCAGTTTCACCTAGTATTAAACATTATTTTTAGTGATGGATTACAGAATGAAATCACATACATCTGGTCATCTGATGTCTGGTTCCCATGCCCCCCCCCCCCCCCAGATAGAAGCTGTCAGGAATTAGCACCTATGTGTCAGTAATGCACACACAGAGTCTTGCTTAGATCTGCTGCAGCTCTTGGAAGTTATAAAACAATTTTAAATCTCCATCCTTCCAGAGTAGCAATTAATTCACCCAATTACGATGCAGGAAGCTTTCTAGTACAGACTTTTTGTCTGTGGCTGCATTGAAAACTGTAATATACAACATCTATGGCCTAATCCAGGTAATTTAATTTCAAACTGTTTTCAGAGTTTGAGATTAACCTCTTCTTCAGCATTCTCTGTTAAAATACATACATTTAAACAGTTACAATAATACACATATATTTCTTTTTCTGTCCAGCAGGACACACTGTTGGTACATTTTTAACACAAGCAGTTTTAGAAATACATTTTTCAACACAAACATCTGGACAAATCAATTTGCTATATGAATGACACACAATTATTTACAACATTTTAGTACCTCACATCATCACATCTGGCATCTAGACATATAATCACAATCCAATAACATAATTTTCCCGCGTATTGATAACTTTTCCTGCCTTTTTAAGTAAGTCACTAATTTTTACAGTGGGAGGGCTGTAAATGACATGTTAATCAGCCACCAACTTGGAGGTCCGCAATTTTACTAGAATTCCTATGTATATAATACACTGGTATCCTGACATGATGTCTGCTAATACTCTTATGTAAATTCCTTA
The DNA here is from genome assembly GCF_019279795.1 of Protopterus annectens. Taxonomy (NCBI): domain Eukaryota; kingdom Metazoa; phylum Chordata; order Ceratodontiformes; family Protopteridae; genus Protopterus; species Protopterus annectens. The sequence goes on from NC_056734.1 coordinate 756,592,991, forward strand.
ATTACTGTGATGGGCAAACAACCAGTCAGAAAGGTTATAGCCATAATGGAAAGTCTGTTTCTTCTTCATCTTCTATATTTAACTGTTTATTTCCAAAGCATTTTGGCAAAAGTATGACTGACATACAACGAAATGGAAGCAATGATGTATAAATAAAAGATTCCAATATGTAGTAGTATTATAAGCAAGTATCAAAAAATAACAGATTAGCATTAAGACAAAAGCACATGCATACAGAAATGCAGAAAGGAGATTTTGCCAATAGGGATGACTGCAAGTATGGGTACAGAAAGAAAGTAGGCAAAAGGGAACTGGAATTTAATGGAGAAAATTAACAGAGAAATCTAGCTTTTGTGAACAAATAACTAGATGGGGAAATGTAATAGAATGGGATAAGGCTAAACATCAACTTGGACTGCAGATTCGAGACTACCTTTCCTACCATGGATTGATAACAGAGTATGGTCAAAGAGAAAGGACTGGGTATTGTTAAATGAAAGAAACCACCAGGGAACTTCAATCTCCCAAAATCTGAAATTTAATGAACAAATACAATCACCAAACAAAGAGAGAAATTTAAAGCAACATTTTAGTTGTAAGGCAGTATATGTAATAAAGTGCACTTTTTAAGTGTCAGGCACTATACCGTGTTATAACTGTCATTTTTGTATTGTTATATATGTGAGTGATGTGTTTGTTCATCCAGTTACAGTTAAAAAGTTTATTATTAAATGCTTTGTTACCTGTTCAGCTGAAACTGTTATCTGTTTAGCTACCTGTGTGGAATGTACCTGTTTTGTGTTGGTAAAAGCAAAAAAATACTTAAAGGATATATGAACATTAGTCGGAAAAATCCACAGGAAAAATGAATACTAATGCATTATTTAAACATATTAATGAGATGGGATAAGACTGTTATTTTAAATGTAGAGTAACACAGAGAATATTTAAATATATGAGGGTTAGAATGTACTACGTACAGAAGTTACTGAATATAAACAAAGCTATCTTAGAGCAGATGCTTATCTAAGTCAGGTTATAATGGCTATAGTATTAAACCTGTACTGAAACTGAAACATAAGCTGTAAGATGCAAATGGTTTTGTATGAATACATTATTTGTTTTTCCTATGTATTGGTTTTATGTCTCGTCGTTTTAACTATTGGGCTGCATGATTTGTTAATTTACTGATCTTGATTAGTTTTAAACACTGTGGGATATTATACTTTTCATACACCCACAAAGAGCTACTCTCAAAAGCTTTGTGTTTGGTGATTGTATTTGCTCATTAAATTTTAAATTTTGATAGACTGGCAGTTCCAGGTAATTTCTTTTTCTAATTTTAGTGAACTCCATTTGTCTGCTGCATCCTTCTCTTGTCATGCATTGTTAAATGAAAGGCCAGTTCTGGTAGTGTTTTAATTGAGTCTAGAAAAGAAGTTGCAATTAGAAAAAGAATAGCCAGTAGTGCATATAAAATATTGCAGGCTAATAATAAGGATCAGTTGGAAAGACAGTATAAAAGGAACAATGGGAGGATATCTCTACAGCTCTCAGTTATGCATTAAAGTCCAGAAGGTATAGGATTTTTGCTTGGAATTGTTTCCATTTTGTTTTTTCTATATTCTTTGGAGAATTTTACCTCGGGTACATAGCAAGTGCTGGAGGTGTAATAAAAAAGAGAGAGAGATAATTGGGAACATGTTTTTTGGGAATGTATCAAATTTGCAAATTTAAAAAATTCCATACAGAATATGTTGTCAAAATGTTGGGAGAGCAAACCACTGAAACTAAGAAAATAATTCTATAGAGCTGCGCTACAGGATCTGAATTGTCCAGATATAGTAAGGCCTTACTAAGTTTAATGCTGTTGGCTGCAACAAAGCAATTACTAGAAAATGGAAATCAGAATCTAAACCAACAGTAAATGAACCACTTAATATTGTGAAGGATATAAAATAACTGGAAGTGGAACCTTTAGAAAAAGGAGAGTGCAAATTACATAGAAACAAATGGAATTTGAGGGAGCAATACTGGTCCAGAGGAGATGGTAGAGTGAAATTTAACAAAGCCAGAAACTCATCAATTTATGCAATGTTGGAGTGAATCAAAATTGTTAAAATGTATAGTAGATGAAAAGAAAGGCAAAGTTAGTATGTGTTTTTGTTTCTGTTACTGTACATATATAACTGTTACATTTTAAAAAATCATGTTTAAAAGAAACATAACATTGTTGGTGACAGTAAACAAATTATTTGCTGTCCCCAAAACAAGCTTTTTTTAGAAATAAGAATAAATGAAGACTAAATGCAGATCCAGAAAAGCCCAACACTCATAGTGGCTACAGTTGTTCAGAAAGGATGGCAAAGTTATTTCCAGAAGTCCAACAGAAGAGCAGCAAGTAGCAATCTGTAATGGTCACTGTCTTAAGAATGCTAAGCCAAAGGGACCACACACAGACTTGAAATCTATTCCGTAGCAGACCATAAAAAGAAGATTATGTGTAGCACAAAGTCTGGGAGTCCCTTTATCAGACAATTTATAAATAGGTGCAGCAGCACAGTATCACATTCCCAATCTAGTAAAGTAATGGCCATGTGCAACAGTGTAACAGAATGTGATAAATGTAGCAATAAACAAAAGCTCAATTCCAGTAAATTGGAGATCAAGAAGGTCATAGAAGTCTTCAGAGTTGGCTAGAGAAATGATCCTTCAGTCTGTCGATGATACAAGATGTCAGCAGTATGTTGTGGTTAAACCATCTGATGATAAAACTCTGAAAGATCAGAAACCAAAACTAGTAAAATTGTATTTCATTTGTTGACCAGGGTAGAATACCCACTCACCTGGAACTTTTCAGGTGTTTACCATTGGTGGACATATTTCCCACTACCTCTGGTTTGCTGAGACAAACTTACCAACAGCAAATTGATATTGGTGCAGGCTAATAATGCAATGGCAAAGAACTGCAAGAGATAATAAAAGCAGCTACTGTATTCCATAAAAACATGCATTTAGCAACAGCAGAAAATAATCAAAGTACTAAGTAGGGTTATAATATGCACAAGCTGTCACCATCGTAGATAATTCCTGATAGCCATCTAATAAGTTGTGTAATTGGTCAATTTGATGTAAATGTTCACTAGTGTATTAACATGCTATTTAGATAGTAGAATATCTGCTAATATGCTGTGCAAATTACAGAAGAATTTCTTACACACTTACTAATTACCTTTTTTTTTTGACGTCTTGTAACTCTTCCTGATATGCACTGTAATAATGTCTGACCTGTTTTGCATGCTTGTTTTTATTAATATGCTTTTTTTTCCCAGACTTGCACTGAAAATAAGTCTGAAACCAGGGGGGGGGCATGCTGATAACCACTACATAAATTAAATAAATCTTGTCACGTCTCCCTGCCCCATTGTTACCATTACCAGATGTTTTCTATTGGTCAAAAGCAGCAGGAAGGAAAGAGATGCAGATATTTCTAAAGAGTAGAGCCATCTGTGACATCCTAGTAGTCCAAGAAGGACTCTCTTGCAATTCCATATATTTTTTTTAATTCTTAGCAGGATATAGGGTCAAAGCCCAGATTTGGATTAAAGTGGTTTTAAAACTTGCATCCCAAAATAAGTTTGTAGGTAATTACTAGGCTAGCTGCCCTTGAAGATCATTTTTAAGTCTAGTCCCTTTTTCCGCTTGAATTAACCTATCCCATTTGGTTAGAGATTTACCTTACACCATCTCATGGTTAATAATTATATATTACCCTTAATGAGAATAATTGGAATCATACCATACATAATTTGAGGGAACACATGCATGGGATAAAGCATTTAGGAGCTGCCTATGACCATTAGTAGTAGAGGGGACAGTCCTGTGGTAGATTTTCTGTTTCCCATCCATAGATACAAGTTGTGATAGTCCTAAAACACCAGATAGTACTTTCCTGTGATCACCATTCATAGGATCATAGGAGATTACTAGGCTATCAACCCAGAGGACATTATAAGTCTAGCCGTTTCAACCCAATGCAATACCATAGCAGTACTAGGTAATACCCAAGATGATTGCATTTAGTGATGACTGCCCATGTCCAAGAAGGTTGAGGGCACTATACCTGGTAAGAATTTACAGTGTCCCATCCACTGATCCAGGTTCCTCTGAACAGTGTCATAGAGGTGCTTTGTTTCACATGAATTGGTAGCCTGTTCCAAAGACATGACAGTCACTGGGAGATAAATCTGTTCCTCCAGCATGTCCTGTTTAATTCGCAGGCCATGTTTTGGTCCCTGGAACAGGTAGCTGTAGACTCATTTGATTTACAGATATGCAGTAAGTTCGTTAGTTTCGGGTCTTGGGTTACTCTGTAGGCCAATCATAAGTCTCCCCTAAGAATCTATATGATACAAAGTATAGTGACAGGGATTTTAGTTGGTCCATGTAAGGCACATGCTGGAGACCCTTGATCTTCTTTGTTCGAAACCTCTAAGGTATCTCTAATTGCTGTAGATGCGTAGTAAGGTACATACCGATTGGGGTGTTATACTCAATTATGGGCCAGATAAGTGCCGAGGATGGGGGGGTTATAACTTCTTTTGCTCTTGAAGTGATGTCTTTACTAATCAAGTGAGCTACGTGGAAAGCTTTCTTTACAGCTGTAGACATGTGGTGGTCAAAGTTAAGGTTGTGGTCAACCTGTGATCCCAGGTCCCTTAACGCTTCATGGGTACTTAGGGTATTGTTATTGATTTGATAGTGTGAAGGGACATCGTTAGTGCTGAAGGGAATGATGATGCATTTCTTTGCATTCGGTTTGAGACCATGACTAATACACCGGTCAGTCTGTGTGAGACCATCCTGGAGTATACTGCCATTATTTGGGGATTCAGTGATTGCACATAGTTTGCAGTCATCTGCAAACTTGTTCAGCCACAACCCTTTAGTTTTGACTTGAACTTCTGGGAATTGTATACCAAACAGTAGGGGGCCCAGCTGGCACCCCACTGGTAACAGCTCTGCTGGTTGATGTGGAGTCTCCCAGTTTGATAGTGCATGTCCAATTTGTGAGCCAGTTGACATCCCATCTTACAATGAAGGGGTTTATATTCAGTTTGCTAAGTTTATCGGTAATGCCTGAATGTGGGATTGTGTCAAAAGACTTTGTCGAGGTATGCTGTGTGCACAGATTTGCCCTCATCAATGACCTTGGTCACACTTTCAAAGAAATCCACCAGATTTAACAGGCAGGATCTGCACTTCACAAAGCGGAATTGGGTAGGATCCAGGGTTTGGAGGTCACCTATGTCTTTATTTATGAGGTCCATAATGATATATTCCATGGCCTTACAGATGAGGCTGGTCAGGCTTATAGGTGTATAATTCCCCGGGTCTGTAGCTAGGCCACCTTTGTGGAGTGGAATAACTGTAGCTGTTCCCCATTACGCAGGAACAACGCCTATGGTTAGGCTATGATTGAAAAGGGTACTTAGTGGTGATGCTAGTTCATGTCATAGCCTGTTTAGAAGACAGCCTGGGATGTCAGCTTCTTCCCATAAAGGCTGTGTTCTTTGCCTTGGACAGGGCTTTGAGGACCTGCTCTTCAGATATGTAAGGTGTGTGTGGGGGGTGGTTGGGGGAGAGTTTGTTGTAGGTTAGGAGGGGATAAGGGAGTGAAATGTTTGCCAAACCTATCCGCTAGCAGGTTCGCTATCTCTGTGGGGTCAGTGTGTGTGATATCATTGGCCACCAGTTCTGCACATGCTTGGGTCCTACCCTTTAGGTTACGTGCATAGTTGTAAAAGGCCTTATGATTATCCTTGGCAGTACCTGCTACGTTTCTCTCAAAGGAGCTCTTGGAGTTTTTGACAAGTTGTCTTATTTGCCTTTTAAGGCTGAGGAGGGTGCTTTTCCATTGTTGGGTCCTTGTCTTTGTTTTCTTGGACTGCAACTTTTTCCATTTATTGTAAAGTTTGTTGATGCTAGAAGTCTACCATGGCAGCTTGATTTTACTGTGGACTTTGGCTTTGATTCTGTCTGGTACAGTTGAGTTTATACACTTATGCAAGTGATTGTACAGGGCTTTACTGTAAGCTTTGGTGTAGCTACAACTTTCGGCTTGTGTGGGGTTTGGAATGCATTTATACCTTCATCCAGGAGGGTGTAGTTTCCCTTGGTGAAGTTATTTAGTCTGATTTCACCCTTTGTGAGTTCTGATGTTATTGTCATTTCGAAGGTGACTAATTTTTAGTCAGTTTTAACTAATGAGGGTCCAACAGTGCTCCTGTTTGACATGTTGGTGAGGACCAGATCTAGAATGTTTGTTCCTCTTGTTGGGGTATGGACAATTTGCTCCAAGGAAGTTTTGTGCAGGTGAGTTTGGGCTAGAGTAGATTTCCCAATTGATGGTGAGATAATTGAAATCCCCCATAACCAGTGTGTTCTGTAAAATTTGGATTGCCTTCAGTTTGGTTAAGTAGGCTACATGTGAGTCGTGACCCATGGAGGGGGATCTGTAACTGGCTAGGACTTGAATGGAGGCTTACCCACCGTAAACTGCATCTGGAGTAACTCTATGGAGTTGTCCAGTGTAATTAGACACGAGGTGAATTTATCTCTAATATAGACTGAAACACTGCCTCCTTTGGTTTTCACATGTTCATTTTGCAGTCTAAAGGTGTGGAAGACATTGTAGCCTTTCAGGGCCGTGGTACTCTGAGACCTTAAACCGGGTTTCTGTGACTGCACAGGCATCTGCATCTTCTAGTAATAGAAGTACTTCCAGCGAGTGCAGTTTTTGGTTTAAGCTCCTAGCAATTAGCAGCATGACCCTTATTTTGTTCCAACAGGTTATTTTCACGTTGGTAATGATGTTTTCGAGACCTTGTCTAAAAAAGGCACTATGGGGGAAGGCAAGAGCCTTTGCCAGCAGCCGAAAGCTTAGGTGTGCCAGGGGGAAACCATTCAGCCTGTCCTTCCTCTGCTGCCCAGTGGAGACTGAATGTGCTCTTTAGATCTATATGATAGTTCACTGCAATTAAAAATCAGGGTGCAGGCAATAAGATTCTTTAAATTTTTCATGGAAGCCAGTAATTGCTCATTTGGACCCTGGCCTTTGGACTTCAGCCGACATATTATTTACAATATGTGTGTGTCAGTGGTTTCCATTTTACTGAAATTACAGAGGTTAAAGTTTTTCTGTTTTTTAAGTAACTGCCTCCAAGTGACCGACAACCAGGGTGGTCTGTTCTGCAGATTGATATCCCAATCCATAATGATCACAGTATACTTTGAAGAGACTCTTTTGGTAAATGCTCAACACATTATTTGAATATTTTGTACCCCAATACCAAAACATGTCATGCACGTTTACCTCTTGAAAGCATCCTAGCATCCTCCTCACAGTTTTACTCAATTTACTGATCTGTTTCTAACCAGCTTACATCTCAGAGCTGTGGAGCTCATGGGAGCTACTATTAGAATAGTACCACATACAGGGTATTGTATAAAGGTGTCCAGTGGACCCTCAGGGATCAGTGATCTCAGATCACCTATGTGCTGCAGCCAGAAATTCTGTATCAAGGGAGGCAGAGCCTAGATGGCCAATTGATAGCAGCACTTTTTCAGAGCTCCACAAAAATAGTCTAAAAACAGGGAAATAATTATTTTCATCAACTAAAAACAACTGAATATTATTAATAGACTTTAGCGTCATCAATATACCAACTTGGGTAACATTTCATCAGTATTTTCCTATCAAACCAATTTGGAGATTCTTATTACTTCGTGGATGTGAGCGGTTCAAAGAACTTACTCTCTGATATCACCTTGAGAAAAGAAATTCAGTTAATGTCTTCCACACTACAAGAGCTATCCTTGAAAATGGATGTATTTAAAGACAATCTTGAAAATCGTAGAGAAAATTGCCAAAACATACTGATGTCTTAAAGGAATTACAACACCAACAAACAAAAATATTGGACATTGAAACTTCTCTCTGTGACATAGATGGGAGATTAAAAGAAGAGGAAAATCACAGTGAATTTCTTTTGCAGCAAAACAACTGGCTAATCAACAAAATTGATGACCTAGAGAACAGAGAAAGACAAACAAACATCAGAATATTTGGTCTCCCAGAAAGATCTGAAGGTGAGGACATGATTCTATTCTTAAATTCCTGACTTTCTGAAATTTTAGACTTAAAAGAAGGCTTATCCAGTGGCATAGAAAGGGCTCATAGAGCCATAGGAAAGCCTATACCTTCCTCACCTGCTGCTTCTCCAAGATCTATTGTAGTAAACTTTTTTATCATACATGGACAAAGAACTTGTTCTCAAATCAACCTGGAGAAAAAGCCCTTTAAAATACAAATAGCACTTAAGTAGATTTGATAATGGTTACTCTTCAAGAGTCCTTTACATGAGGAAAAAAAACTGACCACTTGTGAAGTTGCTTAAACAAAACAAAATAAAAGCTCATTTTACATATCCTGCAAATATCAAGATTTTTCACTTAAATGAAATGCGAACCTGCAATACTATAGAAGAGGCATCTGCCTTCATCAAAAACAACATAATCACAATTCCAGAAGAAATGGACTGGACATCTTCTACATTGAAAAGATTTCCTGAAAAAAATTCTTGGACTGATGTTAAGAAAAGGAAACAAAGAATTGAAACAAAAAATACCGTAACTAAATTTACTCTCAAAGACTCTACCAAAGTGTGAAATATGAGCTAAAGAAATTCAAAAATGTATGTACAATTTAACTTTATGTTGTATCTCTCTTCCTACATCTGTTCTCTCTTTCTTCTCCCTCTCCTTTTTGTTACTTTCTTTCTCTCACTCCTCCTTCTAGATATGTATTAATTTAATTTGTAGCAAATAACTTAATACAAAACACTTCAGTAGGTTTAGGAAGGTTAATAATAACAAAAAAGTAACATTTACTACATTATACTGTCTCATTTTAACATGGTCAAGAGAAGGGGAGGGAGAGGAAGGTTGGTATCCTGGATTTCGTATTAATACACTGAGTATGCGTACGTTCATATCTGTTTAATTTCTTAATATTTGATCTGATGTAGTTAATCTTTTTTCCATTCATCACTGATGGGTTCGGTTCCAAGCCCTCGGAACCAAGTCGGCCTGTTACCAAGATTGCGCCAGCCAAGAAAACTCTCGAGCTAAGTCTCTACCCAGAACGCCCTTCTCCATGTTACCTCAGATCTCGTGTGCCGCATAGACGTAAAGCCGCATTTCAACCTAGCTCTCAGCTAAGTGAAATCTTTTTTGATATTTGTGTAAAAATTTTTGGATATCTTCATCTTTTACCAAACCTTTAGTATCGCTAGTGTCTCTTCTTTGGTCTAACCTTATTCTTTCCACTCTAACCGTTGTTACCGTAGGTAAACTTCAAGTACCATTGTTGGTGTACGGCCTTTTCCCTTAACCTTGTGGTATTTCTTCAATACCATAGCTGATATTGTCTCTTCTGTTTAACCTGTTAGCTTTTATCTTTATTCAGGTGTTTCCCTTTCTTCTCTTCATACAGTGTATTGTTATATTGGTGATTTTCTTGTGATTTTTTTGAACGGATTTGACTTCACTATTGTTGGATTATACAGTTGGTTGTGGTGTCCTTTTTCTACCAAGATGTCGGATAAGAAGGGTATTTAAGGCTTTAAGCACTGTACTTCTTGTATGGGCAAGTTTCCTAGCAGTAATTTGTATGATGACTGTGTATGCTGTTTGAGAGTGGCTCACCTTTTGGTGCAGCCTCCTTGTGATATTTGTCAGAGCTTTTGCCAACGCAGTCTTAATGAGCGCAAAAATAAACTCATTTTGAAGGGGTTACTCAAGTCTCCCTTCTCAGAGTCCATTTCTGTGATGGAGGTCTCAACCCCTCCTTCTAAGGACAAAAAGAGATCCCATTCTGTTCCTTCATCATTGGGTGATCAGAGCAAACCTGGGAAATTCAAGGTCCCTAAGTTATTGTTGGAGCATAAATCTGCCTCTTCGGCTCCACCTTTCTCAGCTCCGTCCATCTCAAAACCTTCGATACCGACACCTGTTTTGGCACAGGTCCTGCCTCCGGCACCGATCATTGATCTCACTACTCCTTTTTCGACTTTGGCACCTGTAGCTACTTTGGCTCAGGGCACTCCGACTACGTCATCAGTTTTGATTTTGGAACCGACCATTTCTGCTCCATGTGCCACTTCAGCACCAAGCATTGTACCGATCTCACTGGATCTGACCCCTTTGCTTCCGGTCTCAAAACTAGAGACTTTGGTTCTGGCAGACCTTGCATCACAGACCCGATACTCCACTTCCGTAGACCCGTTTATGGGCCAAGCTTATAGCCCATTCCTCAAACGTCCTGACTCTCCATCTGGAGTATCCACAAGATCCACCAGGAGTCTTTCGGAACATGATGTGGTGTGTCTTGTAGACCAGCTGTTAGTAGCCAGGGGGATTCCCTCACTTTCTACACCCCATCCACCTGCAGGACTTGGGTTGCCTTATCCATTGACTCTATTTTACACTCCTCCTTCGACCATCTCAGTTCCGAAGCCTTCTGCTCCCACATCCTTCTTGGAACCCATCACCTTGGCACCTAGGGTGCATCTAACTCCGGCTCCGAGTTTGTCTCTTTGGTCTTTGGTTCCCGCTGAACCAGTCCTTCCTCAATCTGGGGATTGGGGTACAGTGCCGACTCTATGCTCAGTTCCTTCTTTGACGCCGATGGCTACACCTGCGCCGATCCTGCTTGAGGCTCCATCCGTGGGGGCGGGTCCATTGGAGTGGGGTGTGACCCCGGTCCCAAGGTTGTCTTTCACGATTCCGGGCTTCCATCCCTATTCAGGCAGGCCTGCCTTTCACGCAGTGGAGAGGGCTCTTGCTTCTGGCAGCAGTCCTTTGATATCGGAACCCCAGTTTTCACCCCCTGAGCTACACCTGTCACAGACTAACCCCCCCCGGGACACCAGGCAGAAAAGCTTCAAGGCATCCCTGTTCAGGGTACCCACTTTTCTGAGTCCTCCTCAGAGACCCCCATTGAGGAGCCCCCTCGAAAGAAACGTGCAAGAGGAAGCACGTGGACTCGCCTGAGGAGCCCTTAATGGAAGGCACAGGTTACAATGATGGCGAAGGCTCCCCACGGTCACCTCCTGATGTCTCCTTCGGATGTGTCCGAAGGAGACATCAGGAGGCTCCCCACGGTCACCTCCTGATGTCTCCTTCGGACACATCCTGGAGATGCTAAAGCAGAGAGGTGACTGAAAGCCCTCCAACCCTTCGTCTGAGGGTTCCATGTTCCTGCAGGCTTTTCATGCCCGGTCTTCTACCGCTTGGGCATCCCCGCCTGCCGATGAACTCGTCCAGCTCATCGTGCAGCACGCATGGAAGAAACCTGATTCATTAAGGCAATCCCCCGGAGACCAGAGAAATTCTTTTCCCTCCTGTGGAGAATCCGCACTGGTCCAAAGGATTACCAGTTGATGCTATGGTGGTGGCGGTGGCCACGAAAAAGGACTTGGCTGAGGAAAGTCCCGCTGTCCCCCTGTCCAACAGTGAGTCCCAGGCAGTGGACAGACTTGTGAAGCTCGTTTTTGCATCAGGGACCTTCGCTTATACGATCCCTGAATTATTTAGCATATTTTACAAGGCTCCAGAGGGACTTGATCTCTGAACTCTCTCGGACGCTCGCAGGGCAGCTGTCTGATGAGGTCAGGGACAAAGTTGCCTCGCAGCTAGCAACCCTGGAATCAATATCCAACTCGTCCATGAGGTTTCTCTCACACGCCACCGAAGGGGTGGCTAGAGCAGTGGGTTTGGGCATTATGATCCATCTTGCCTGGATGCACATCTGTGACCTCGCATCTTCCTTTCTGAATGCTCCCATCAAAGCTTCATTCTTTTTTGGCTCCAAAGTGAAGGACACACTAGCCAGGTGCGAGCAAGATGGAAAAACCTGTCTGCTGTAGGCCTACGGTTTTCCAACCCTCAATGTACCTTCTCCAGGAAGCAGAGGAGTGGAAAAATGTGGCATAAGAAATTTCTGGGTCCTTTCCTTGCACCACATGGTGATCATGCACCCAGAGGCGGGGGGGGGGGCAACAATTCTGGAAGATGCCCCTATAGAGGCAGAGGGGGTCCTCGCAACCAAGGCTCCAGGGACTCCTCCTCTGGAAAAGCCTTATCAGCACTCCTGAGGGGCGGCCCAATTGCTTACCTCTGGAAGCAGCCGGGGGTAATTTCTCTCTGCACCAAGCTGCCTTGCAATCTATCACCTCAGATCGGTGGGTGCAGAATATTATCACCAGAGGTTACACCATTCCCCTTTCTTGTCAGCCAAAATTTCCAAGAAATCTTCCCGATATTCCACCCAGTCAAAGGGAAGAAGCAGCTTCAGAGATTATAAAGCTGTCTCAAAAAAGAGTCATCCAACCAGTCCCACCAGACTAGCGCCGATCCGGATTTTACTGTAAATTCTTTTTGGTGCCAAAAAAAAAGACAAGGGATTGGAGACCCATGTTGGATCTCAGCAGCTTAAACAAGTCTGTCATCTACACCAAATTCTGGACGGTCACAGTTCAGTCCATCCTTCCTTTTTTAAGATAAGGTGATTGGATGTGCTCTATAGATGTCCGGGATGCGTATTACCACATCAAGATGGACAAACACTCCAGGAGTCTGCTTCGCTTCCGGCTAGGAGTCAGTCATTACCAATTCCGTTCCCTGCCGTTCGGTCTCTCTACAACCTCCAGAGTGTTCACGAAATGCATGGCAGTGGTAACAGCTCACTTGAGACTAAAAGGATTCCGGGTGTTTCCATATCTAGACAACTGGCTCCTTACCGCCCCCACCAAGCATCTTCTGGTAACTGCACTACAACATGCTTTCTCTCTGGCTAAATTGTTCGGAATAATGATACATTGGGAGAAATCAAATCTTATCCCTACACAACAAATAGAGTTCATTGGAGCAGTGTTCAATACTCAGTCCTGTCTGGTATCACTCCCTTTCCACAAGCTCCAGCGATTGAGGCTTCAAATCCGAGTGATTCTTTCTCAAACCTCAACCTCTGCAAGGGAAGTTCTTCAAGCCCTAGATTTTATAGCTGCGTCAATTCCAATAGTGCCTCTAGCAAAGCTACATATGTGAATTCTGCAATGCCTCATTCTGTGTCAGTGGTTCCCAAACTGTCATCCCCTGGGTTACAAGATTCGAATAAACAACTCCTGCAAGCAAGACTTGCTTTGGTGGATGAGGCCAGAGCCACCCATTTCAAACCTCCCAGCCCACAGCCATTGTAACCATGGATGTTTCCCTGAGCAGGTGGGTGGGCCATTTCCAGGGAAAGACTGTCCAGGGCACATGGTTTACCTAAGAGGCCTGCCTGCATATTAATGTTCTGGAACTGAGAGCCATGCTTTTAGCGTTGCAAGCATTCCATTCAGCTTTCCCCTCTGGGGCAACTGCAATTCAATCAGAGAATATGTCAGTGGTCTGGTACGTCAGCAAGCAAGGAAGAACCAAGTCTTACCCCTATGTTGAGAAGCCATGAGAATTTGGCAATGGGCGATAACTTCCAACCGCTTTCAGATAGCAACGCATATCCTGGGGTGCTCCAACGTGATTGTGGACAAACTGAGCAGATGCAATCCTCATGTCGTACGAGTGGTCCCTCAACCCGAGGTGGTGTCTGTAATCTTCAGCCACTGGGGCCAGCCTTGCTGCAATCTTTTCACTTCCCCATCAAACACCAAGTGCAGCAGCTACTTTGACCTACTCCCCCGGCGGGGGAGTCACCGAGGGACGGTCTGATCCACGTTTGGCCCACGGGACTTCTCTACACCTGTCACCCCATTCCTCTGATCCCACAATTTCTAAAGAAACTCTTCGGTTGAGATGCAAGATGATCCTCATAGCCCCATTCTGGCCTCGACAAGTTTGGTTCCCCTTCCTTCAGCCTCACCTACTGTACCTGCCATGGATTTTTTGACCCTCTACCAGATCTGATTACTCATCCCCAAGGGTTGAGTCACCCGAACCTGTCCACTCTCAAGCTGACAGCTTGGTTTCAACATTCCGCTAGTCACCAGGCAAGCTAATCTCTCCTCACCTGTTCGAGACATCATTCTGGCTTCTCACAAACCATCCACCAGAAGACTATATCAGGATAAATGGAAAAGGTTCTTCCTTTGGTCCAAGGATAACATGCTAGACCTGTATTCAGCTCCGGTTGCTGCAGTGCTTCAATACCTGACTAAGTTTTTTGATAACTGAGCCTCTGACTCTACAGTACAATTGCATCTAGTGGCAATTTCCAATTTCCACAATGGTATAGATGGCACCCCTCTTATCTCTTTGACTCTGCATGGCTTTCCTCAAAGGGACCTCTCATCTCAGACCTCCTTTCAGACAGCCAGTGGAACCATGGAACCTCACTTTAGTTCTCCAGTCCTTGACTCAAAAACCCTTTGAGCCTGCAGATAAGTGTGACCTAAAGTTTTTGTCTTGGAAATCTTTTTTCTTGGTAGCCATTACCTCTGCCAGAAGAGTTTCGAAGCTGCAGGCATTGTGTATCAAGAGGCACTACCTGGTTTTTCATAAAGACAGAGTGTCACTTCGGACGAACCCATCCTTTCTTCCCAAAGTTGTTTCTGAATTTTCTATTAACCATTCCATTAATCTACCAGCGTTTTTTTCCGAATTTTGCCAATAGAGGAGAGTATTGCCTTCACACCTTAGACATACATAGACAATTAAGATTTTACCTAGACAGGACCAAACCTATCCATAAATCTGAACAGCTTTTCATTCTTTTTCCGGACCCAAAATGGGAGAAGCTGTTTCCAGGTTACATTATCAAGTTGGCTAAGGGACTACATACGTGTCACCTATTCCCTCCATAATGAATCCATGCCAAAAGTTAAAGCCCACTCCACTAGATCTATGGCAACTTCTATAGCATTCCATTCCAGGGCATCCATAGATGACATCTGTGCAGCAGCTACTTGGGGTAAGCCTCATACCATTATCAGTCATTACAAATTCGACCTGGTCTCCAGGAGGAGAGCTGCCTTTGGTTCAATGGTACTCAGAAATGTTCTCCCATAAGGGCCACCCATGGACCTCAAGGTAGCTTGGGATTCTATGCCATCAGTGATGAATGGAAAGAAGATTAACAACGTCAGCTAAAGAAGTTATGTCTTACCATAACATTCCATCTGTGTTGTTCATCTTCTTTCATTCATCACTTCCCACTCTCCTTCCCCCTCCAAAGGCTCCTGGGGGATGCTTTGAGTCTAAGTGGTGCACTAGGGTACTTGCGTAGAAGTGGCCTCGGCTTTACTTCTTTTCTTAGCAAACTCGATCTGCAGTCAGGGAGAAGGGCATTCTGGGTAGAGACTTAACTGGAGAGTTTTTTGGTTGGCGCGAGCTTGGTAATAGGCCGACTCGGTTCTCAGGGCTCGGAAGCGAACCCATCAGTGATGAATGAAAGAAGATGAACAACACAAATGGAACGTTATGGTAAGACATAACTTCTTTTTATTAATGTATATTTTGTTATTAATTAGAGATGGTAAATATGAAGTTTTCATTTAAGTACAATTGATTGCTTTTCTTCTGAAAAATGGGTTAAGACATGCAGGAAATAATTTCATAAATCTGTTGTTTCCTGTCGTAGAACAGTTTCAGTTAAACTCAACGTATTTCATTTACTAATGTCTGAAGTTTGATTTTCTACTCAGGAGGCTGGCACGAGTTACTGAGAGCGCCTACTCTTCCTGTAATCAATAAAGTGTTTCTTTACTTTCTTGTAACAAGCTCTCTTAATATTATATTTATAGTCTTCAAACAATCCTGCACAATGAGAATGAGTAAACGTGATTAAGAGAAATTGCGGCAGAGTGTAGCGAGCGAAAGAGAGAAGAACACTGCTAATACAATTTGACCTTGTGCAAGGTCTTTGAATATTTGTTGCGGTCTTCTCTTTCTTTGATCTCTCCACACATTAATTTAACAATATAATCCAATATCGCTTCCATTGAGGCAATATAAAAAGTGAAGATTCTATTCACAAGTGCAATGGCTCTGATGACGCAAAACACATTGGAAGCGCACTTGTGCTCTTCCGCATATACTTAGTGATAAGCACATATTTATTAGACAAAGAGCAACAGGATGTATTTATAAAAGAACAGCAGCTTTTTTCTTTACTCTAACAAAAAAAAAAAAAAAAAGAGTTTATTACAGTACATTTGAACAAAGTTACTTAATAGTAACCCAGTGGGAGACTGTATTATAAATAAAACAACTTTCATTATCTTTATACACTGGTCTAGTTCTCTGAAAAATATACATTTAAAGGCTGTAAATGACATGTAGCATTTTGTGATGAGAGCGGAGAAACTGCTATTTGTGAAATATGCTGTCACTTACAGAACACTTAAAGGGACACTGTTTTTTTTTTAATGTAGATAAAATATATAATCAGACCGATCACTTACTCTTGTAATTAATAGGTTTAAACACATTAGAATTTTAGTAGCAGTATGAGACAATTTTTAGTGTTAGCACTAGATAGTGATCTTTCCAAATAAATAAGCACTGATTCATATAGGGAAAAGTAACATGTTTCTAGGCAGTACATAACACAGGGTCTATATTATAATCGAGAAAGTTTAATAGTTCGAATGCATAAACATCGAACTGTATGCATCTAACTATTAAACGATTGAACACCTATAAAAATATTTTTAGGACCAAAAAAAAAAAACTAATGAGTGTAGGAAGTGGGGCAAGCCCCCCTACACCCCCTGCTACTTAAGTATACCAACTCTGAGATCGCGCTACATTGTAGGAAAGGGAAATCTTCCCTTTCCACACCATACTCTGTTAAAGTGTGATCTCGGAGTTGGTATATTTAAGTAGCGGTGCAGGGGGGCTTGCCCTCCCTGTCTAAACACCCTTTATTTGTTTTTTTGTTTTTTTTTACAGGGAATACTAGAATTTTGATGGTTTAATGTTTCGCTCACTAAAGTTCGGTATTTAGTGATTCGAAGCATTAAACCATAGAAATTCTAATACAGACCCCATAACACATATAGATTTAATTGACTCAGCTTATATTAAAGTGTAAATATTTACTGTATGATGAGATTTTATGATTTATATAGTTTTATTAGTGTGCTGAAAGGATGAATTTAGTTAAATATTTTCAAAGAGAAATGACAAGTACAGTTTTAAATTTATTTCTATGTATATGTTGGATATTTCACTCTGAATATTTAAATATTATAAGCTTATCTTACTTCAAACTGTTCCATAACAACATATATATGTGTTCTTTGATTTCAGACATTTAAAGTGAAATGTTTGTTAATGTGCATTTACCATAGGAATACTACCTAGATTTATATATTCAGCCATTAGAGGACTGCATGTTTGAATATATTTACTAATATATGGATTTGAAAGCCTATCAAAAGGACGTGTATATACAGAAATATTTATGTACTTGCGTTGTCTGTCATAGAGCATAATATAGTATAATGATAAGACTAATATAAAATTATTTAAAGTTTTAAACATTTTATTTTTAGGGTATGAAATCATTTATAAGTTAATATGGGCAGATGACATATACATTGGAACATACATAAGTGGAGATGCAATAAATACTATCTTACAATATTTAAAACACATAAGTGGGATGGGTAAAGAGTGGGGAAAAATTTATAGAAAAATCTTGTAACAAGTTTACAAAAAGTTATGTTGCTTGCATAGAAATTCTTAGATCAGTTATATTCAGTTCTTTGATTAGACATCGTGAAAACACTCCACATGTATAGTGATGAAATATAATTTATAATTTATAAATAATCTATTCTAAACATGATTTAAAGTTTGATATTTATAACTGATTAATAAATATAGTTAAATGTTGATATACTTATTCAAAATTAAAATCTCCACTAACATTATTATGGAGCTAAATGGTAGATATACTGTAGTTAAGGTATGAGGGTTAATCTGGTAGATTTCTTTTTATCTACTAGATTAGGAATGCTTGAGATTCCATGTAAGATGAGGGTTTTGTCAAAATTTTGTTTTCTTTTGTTAGATATATCTGTTTTTATATTTTACTTGTGTTATCTTTATTGGCCTGAATTAGATTTTATTATACATACTTTTTCAAAGAAAACCAATCTTTTCATAACAGTTTGAAAAGGAAAAATATTTATCTATCTACAATGTTTTGGAAGAGTACAGAGTACTACTTGTATAAAATAATTTATAGACTAACTTAAACATATGAATTTATCAGTACTTTCTCTGAACATCAGTGGTTTGAATAATCCAAAGAAGAGATCTAATTTATTAAGATATTTAAAGTTAAACAAAGAGCAGGTGATTTTTCTTCAAGAGTCTCATTTTAAAACAAATGATTCTTTTATTTGGAATCCAAATGAATACTTAGTATTATCCCATTCTTCATATAAAACAAAAAACAGAGGAGTAGTAATTTTATGGAGAAAGACTGTTACTAACCCCCAAATCATTCATAAATATGAAGATAAAGAAGGCCTTATAATGATTGTTATAGTAAAATTTAATAATAGAATATGGACCCTAGTAAATATATATTGGTTTCCCGGTATGGGGACAGGGATAGCTAAGAAACATCTAGATCTTATTAGTAGAATTTATAAGGGTAACTTGATAATTGGTGGTGATTTCAATTGTATCCTAGATAATTCAGAGATCACTAATAAGAGAAATGTATATCTCACTCCTGTAGCAAAATTACTTAAAAAATGTACTGAGAATTATAATTTAATTGACACACATATCTTGAAAGATAATAATTCATTATTATTCTCTCATCAAGACTATAGATTCAGCACCCAAACTATAATTTATAAAATCTTTATATTACAAGAACTAAACACACAAATAATTATTTTTTAGTTTCTCCTTGCCCTTTGTCAGATCATATTTCTCTTATTCTCAAACTTCAAACAAATGAAAAAAACTGATTCATATAACAAGAATACCAGCTTATGTAACTACATTGAAGGAATTTAAACCATGGCTGGTTTCAGAATTACATTTTTTCTTGGATACTAATCTTTCTGAAGAGCTCATGATATGGGATGCCTTGAAAGCCTATATATATATGTATGTATGTGTGTATATATATATATATATATATATATATATATATATATATATATATATATATATATATATATATATGGCAAAACTCTTGCATGGTTTAAAAATTAATCCAAAGAATGGGAATCTAAATTACATAATATACAAAATCAAATTGCAGAGATCAAAAAATTGGACACTACAAGCACTTCCATTGATAAAAAAAATAATAATTGATGAGCTGAATAAAAATATATTGAAATTCTAACCCATAAAACTAATTTAGCATTGGAAAAGTTAAAAATAAATACATATTCTACATCTCCTAAACATATGCACAATTTAATTATGAGAGTTACAAGGTAATCTAGAACAAATAACATCACAAATATTCTTCATGAGGGGAAAATAGTAAAAAAAGTATCAGATATAAGTGACATTCTTGATGCTTTTAAACATCACTATACCAGACATTATGGAACTAATAATAATACTCATACTACTCCTTTATATTTAGATTCAGCATTTACAAAAATTAAGAAAATACCAGAAAAATTTAAATTAGATATTCAAAAACAAATTTCTTTATAGAGAAGTTATAGAAATTATTAAGGAATGCAAAAGTAACAAAGCTCCAGGAACTGATGGCATTATAATTGAACTATATAAAAATTTTCCAACATCTGTAACTTCACTTCTTCATAAATCCCTACTTGAAATTCAAACACAAAACTCAATTCCACCTTCATGGAGATATTCATTAATAACTCTAATCATAAAAGAAGGCCAAGATCCTATGCATTGCAGTTCCTATAGGCCAATATCATTACTTAATAATGATTATAAGCTCTTCATGTCTATTTTTTGTCAATAGGATAAATGAAGATCAAACAGGTTTCATATATAATAGGCAAACTTATGACAATATTCAAAGAATATTAACAATCATTGATATTTTAAATAGAGAAAACCAAGAAGCTCTATTAATAGCATTAGATATAGGAAAAGCCTTTGATTCATTACATTGGGATTATTTATTCAAAACATCTGAACTTTATGAATTTCCTCAATCTTTTATATCATTGACAAAAAATATTTACAAAAATAACTTAACATATGTTAAATTAGGACCATACACTTTTGACCCTATAATGTTAACAAAAGGCACAAAACAAGGTTGTCCTATGTCTCCTATCCTATTTGCTTTAGCTATTTAATTATTTGCTTCCTCAATATGCTCCATTGCTAAAATAAAGGGAATTGACATACATGGACAATACAACTCTAAAATTATGTTATTTGTCGAAGACATACTCCTTACCTTATCTAACTCAAAAGAATCTATAAAAGAATTAGATATATTAGTTGAAAAAGTTTACTCAATTTCAGGTTTTCCTTTCAATAAAACAAAATCTAACTTCATAATATTAAATAAAAAAATGAGTTCAAAGTAGAGGAAAATAATCTAATTGGCAAACAAGTCTCCAATTTAAGTTATTTAGGCATTATCTTAACTAAAATATAAATGAAATCTTAACCCTAAATTATAATAGCATTATAAAAAATTTGAAAGATTATACAGAAAAGTGGAATAAAATTTATTTAACTTTTGAAGACAGATTACAACTAATAAAAATGGTATTGTTACCAAACTTTCTATATATAGCACAAGCCATACCCAAGATACCAGATAAGTACTTATTAAAATAAATAAATACACTTCTATTAAAATTTCTTTGGCACCCAAATAGAATAGTGTACACACACCATATCAGACCATGGGATCAGGGAGGAATTAAATTTTCAGACATAGAGACTTACATTAAAGCTTCTATTTTTACAATCATTATAAATTGCGGTGATCCAAATTACTCTTCTAACTGGAAAACTTTACATACTATTATTCTTTTAAATGAAAATTCCATAATAAAAAAATCGCAAGTTAGATAGCCAGAATAATATATTGTTGCATGTTTAATATGTATAGGCATTCAATATAACCTAGTAACACTTACAAAATCAAAGCATACAAGTCATATTTTTGAAATATTCAGAAGATGCATTAATGCTAATACAGATGTTAAAATTTGGATGGACTTAATAATACCATTTAGCTCCACAAAAAACTTTTTCAATAAAATACACAGGAAGGTATTTACAAAGTGGGAAACAAATAATTTCATCTGCTGACAACATTGTATTAATAATCTGAAAGCTGTTGATAATCAAGGTATAATAAGTTCATATGATCTCTCTTCTTCCGACTGGCTAGTTCTTCAAAGTGTATTGACTTATTCACATGATCTATGCAGAACAGTTAATAACTCTTCCTTTAAGGACAGACCTAAATTTATAAATTATTTGTTGATATTATTTATGAAATTGTGAGGTGGAGTTCAGGGAAGAGTTAAGACAGGCACTGGGTGGCAGTGAAGAGTTACCGAATAGCTTGGTAACTACAGCAGAGCTAGTAAGAGAGTTGGCTAGAAAGGTGCTTGGTGTGACATCTGGAAAGAGGAAGGAGGACAAGGAGACCTGGTGGTGGAATGAAGAAGTACAGGAGAGTATACAGAGAAAGAGGTTGACGAAGAAGAAGTGGGTTGTCAGAGAGATGAAGAAAGTAGACAAGAGTATAAGGAGATGAGGTGCATGGCAAAGAGAGAGGTGGCAAAGGCTAAGGATAAGGCGCATGAAGAGTTGTATGAAAGGTTGGACACTAAGGAGGGAGAAAAGGACCTGTACCAATTGATTAGACAGAGGAACCGAGCTAGTAAGGATGTGCAGCAGGTAAGGGTGATAAAGGATAATGAGGGAAACATACTCACAAGCGAGGAGAGTGTGTTGAGCATTTGGAAAGAGTACTTTGAGGGGCTGATGAATGAAGAGAATGAGAGGGAGAGAAGGTTGGATGATGTGCGGATAGTGAATCATGAAGTGCAGTGGATTAGCAAGGAGGAAGTAAGGATAGCTATGAAGAGGATGAAGAATGGAAAAGCTGTTGGTCCAGATGACATACCTGTGGAAGCATGGAGGTGTTTAGATGAAATGGCAGTGGAGTTTTTACCTAAATTGTTTAATGAAATCTTGGAAAGTGAGAGGATGCCTGAGGAATGGAGAAAAAGTGTTTTGGTACTGATTTTTAAGAATAAGGGTGATGTGCAGAGCTGTAGTAACTACAGAGGGATTAAATTGATCAGTCACAGCATGAAGTTATGGGAAAGAGGAGTGGAAGCTAAGTTAAGAAGGGATGTGATGATTAGTGATCAGCAGTATGGTTTCATGCCAGGAAAGAGCACTACAGATGCAATGTTTGCTCTGAGAGTGTTAATGGAGAAGTACAGAGAGGGTCAGAAGGAGTTGCATTGTGTCTTTGTGGACTTAGAGCAAGCATATGACAGGGTGCCTAGAGAGGAGTTGTGGTATTGTATGAGGAAGTCTGGAGTGTCAGAGAAGTATGTAAGAGTGGTACAGGATATGTACGAGGGTAGTGTGACAGCGGTGAGGTCTGCGGTGGGAGTGATGGATGCGTTTAAGGTGGAGGTGGGATTACATCAAGGATCAGCTCTGAGCCCTTTCTTATTTGCAATGGTGATGGCAGGTTGACAGACGAGATCATACAAGAGTCCCCGTGGACTATGATGTTTGCAAATGACATTGTGATCTGTAGTGAGAGTAGGGAACACGCGGAGGAGACCCTGGAGAGGTGGAGATATGCTCTAGAGAGAAGAGGAATGAAGGTCAGCAGGACTAAGACAGAATATATGTGTGTGAATGAGAGGGAGGATAGAGGAATGGTGAGGATGCAAGGAGTAGAGGTGGCGAAGGTGGATGAGTTTAAATACTTGGGATCAGCAGTTCAGATTAATGGTGTGTGTGGAAGAGAGGTGAAGAAGGGAGTACAGGCAGAATGGAGTGGGTGGAGAAGAGTGTCAGGAGTGATTTGTGACAGACGGGTACCAGTAAGAGTGAAAGGGAAGGTCTGCAAGAGGGTAGTGAGACTAGTTATGTTATATGGGTTGGAGACAGTGGCACTGACAAAAAGGCAGGAGTCAGAGCTTGATGTGGCAGAGTTGAAGATGTTAAGATTTGCACTGGGTGTGACGAGGATGGACAGGATTAGGAATAAGTATATTAGAGGGTCAGCCCAGGTTGGAAGGTTTGGAGACAAAGCCAGAGAGGCAAGATTACGTTGGTTTGGGCATGTGCTGAGGAGGGATGCAGAGTATATTAGGGAAAAAGATGCTAAGGATGAAGCTGCCAAGTAACAGGAAAAGAGGAAGGCCTAAGATAAGATTTATGGATGTGGTGAGAGAGGACATGCAGGTGGTTGGTGTGACAGAGCAAGATGCAGAGGACAGGAAGAAATGGAAACAGTTGATCCGCTGTGGCAACCCCAACGGGAGCAGCTGAAAGAAGAAGATTTATGAAAATCACAACTGTGGAAATATAACATCTAAACTACATAAATTATTAATAAATTATAAAGTTAGAATTCAACAGAATTATTGGAATTTCATCACTAAAGGTCATTCAGTACATCTATCCGTGGAAAATAAATCTAATCTTTTATATTCTGTCAAACTAACATCCAATGTTCAATTTTGGAGAATTTATACATGGAAGTTTTTGCATAGATCACTTTATACACCCAATAAACTAGCTGAATTTGATTCTTCCAACATTGTCACATGCTGGAGATGTTTAGAAATATGTAAAGCTGACTGGCTGCATATGTTTCATGATTGCAGTAAAATCAAAAAAATTTGGACAGACATTAATTATTTTTTGCAAGCTATATTTTCAGTTACATTCTTATTAACCAAATCTCTGATTTTATTAAATATTTCTGAAACAACTGTAATGAATAAAACTGATTCATATCTATTATGGACTATACTAGCAGTCACTAGAAAGTGTATATCTAGAAAATGGAAAACTAACACAGAACCATCTTTTGAAGACTTCTTAAAACTACTGAATGACACAGCATTATTGGAAATTAGAGTCAAAGAACTAAGGATCTTTCCTAAGTCTTGGAACAACAATCAGTGGAAGACGATATTATCTCTTATTGAGACATTAAAACAGTTTCAGGCACTTCTTAAGTGAAAAAATAAAATGAAAGAAGAGAATTTGTTTGACAGTCTTAATATAGGACTGTCTAGATTGGCTCAGGTCAAATGTAAATAGTGTATATAGTTTACTGTTTTGTTTATTCTACTAGATAAAATTCATTAAATCTTTGTAAATTTTGGAAAATCAATAAAAAATTTCTGAGTAAAAACATAAATTCTCTATTAATTTCTGTTGACAATTCTGGCCAGGATTTTCGTAGACAAGCCTTTTGAAGGACCTGCTCTCAAAATATTTACAATGGAGCGCTCTTGTCTTCAGTTTTTGTACACTCGCATACTCAGATAATACAACCTTGGTCCACAGAGAAATTGAAGTTTCATTTTTTTTTATTTTTATTTTTTATTAGATATTTTAGAAAAATTGAAGTTTCATATCCATATATTGGAAATGAAGATTATTTTATCACTTCAAGAATACATGCTTGGTTACTGCTATGTTCCCTGCCATTTTATTTGGACAACATGGCATTAGTATGTAGATCAACAGATTAAAAGTGATGTTTTCCTAACTTGAGTACAGAGAGGCTGTATGTATTTTAGGACTGCCCCTTTGAGATGTCCGGTTATTTATCAACAGTGCATCTGTCTGTCAGAGTTGAGTAGTTGCATTCTGATACTACAGAAATTTTTTTCTGTTTCACCACAGCAAAAATAATAGAAATAAGGGGACACCTAAATTATTTTCACTTCCCCCATGAACACCATGTACTGGCTGTTCTTCCTTATTCTCCTGTTCAACAGCAAGACCAAGGACACATTATTGCAGACATAGCTGAAAGGTTAACTGCATATCCTTCCTTCTCTTTCGATGATGTTGAAATTTCTTCTCTAAACCAAAGAAAGCAAGACAATAATCCTGATTAGAAATTTGTGACAAGGGAATGTGTTGTCTTGGGGAGTGCACCTCAGCTGTCTCTAACAGATCACATTTGCATAATGACAGTTGATAAACTCAAAACATTTTAAGAGCATTTTGACATCTTAAAAGTGGTCATTGCTTATAAACTGTATGCCAAACCATTGTGTTTTGTTTAAAGAAAATTTCTAACTTTAAAAATCAAAACAGTTTAACAGACAGTTTACAGGGAGTCACTAAGCACTGCTTGATCATTGCTTTTGGATAGCTTGTAAACATACTGTTCTTTTAAGATAATTTAACTACCTTTAAAAGGTAGAAGTTTGACAAACAATTTTTCATACTGTCTTTAGTGATTACATTCATTTTATGAAGCTTGTAAGCCATCAGTTTTTTATGGTTCAGTTCCTTCTACAGATTGGTCCCTGGGCAGTTGCCCTGCTCACCCCACCCTTACTGCCTGATTGTTACTTGCCTAATAAGATTTGGTTTCTTCTTTTTTCAGGAGCATCTCCAAACCACTGTGCTTCATCTTCCATATCATAGATGTTTGTTGACTCACCTTTCCAAGAAAGTCCATCTGGAGTCCTAGTTCATTAATTTGACAGATTGGCTTTTCCATTTCCATGTATTGTGAAGTCCTGTACATTTCAGCTAGAGTGATGTTAATCATTGCATTTTCTCAAAAATTTACTTTTCAGAAGACTTGCCGAGACCAGTGAAAACTTTTTTTTTTGTGTGGGCTTCTTTTAAAAATAGAGATGCACTCTCCCCATTCTATTTGGAGCATTTTGATGCTATTGTTAGCTATTTCTTTAGCAAAGTCATTTTAGTTACTTTTCCAATTAATTACCATTTCTAATTTCCATACTGGTAAACATTCTAAGCCATTAGGATGTAAGGCATCTCAGAGAAGAGATGCTGTTATTCTCTGGGAACATAAAATATGTTTTGTGTTTGAAACACTCACTCTTCCTCTTCCTCCCTATCAGCCCTCTGTTTGGGGGAGATTTAGCTTCTGTCTTGGAAATTCTTATTTCTTGTAGCAGATAACCACAGCCAGATGATGATCAGAATTGCAAGCCTTAAATGTCTCCCTTTAACAAGAAAAAAAGTTTCAGTGTTTTCTTACCCTTCCAATATGACCAAGGGTGTTATTGAGGCAGATTTAAATCTCAAAGTATGCTAATCTAGGAGATTATCCTTATTTAATGGATGTGCATAGGTAGCTCAGATGCTATGGACTAAACAAAGAACCACAGCTTGTAGAGAAGATAATAAGCTTGTTTTTTTCACTAAAGAGCTAGAAGGCAAAAAAGTTACTGAACAGTCCGTATCCTAATGGCTGTCTGACTTTGCTGCCTTCTTTTTGGATACACATGGCAAACAACTTGCAAAGATGTCCTACCACTTATTTCACCAGAGTGATCTGTATATTCACTGATCTGATGTAATTTTCATTCATTCCTCAACTGTTGGGTTTGGATCCCATCCTCGGATCTGACTCTGCTGCTTCTTCCAGTTCATGGAACACTGAAACATTTGTGCTCATCTCTTTAACTATAGTGCCTTAGTCACCTAACATACCTCTGATCTCGTTTACCACCTTACAGTATGGACGTGGTCACTGCTTACTCTTGACCGAGCGTATTTTTTTCTCCCGTGAGTTAAAATATTTCTATACTTCTCTATATTATAATCTTCTTTGCACTTCCTCCCCCTTTATTACCCTCATATTTCTAACCTGAATTTCTGTATAGAAAAATCTTTATACTCGTTCTTCGAGTATTTCTTAAATACCATTGTTGGTATTTTCTGTGTACTTATAAGTACTAATGTCTTACCATTGTTGGTATTTTTACTGTCTTCTGAGTTAGTGTTATTCAAAAAAAAGCCTTTCACTTCTTATTTCTTTATTTATTCACTACTCATTATGTCTGAGAAACTTTTTGGCTTCAAAAAGTGTGTGGCCTGCTGTCATAAAATTTGGAATTCAGATGTGCACACTAAGTGTGTCTATTGTCTAGGCCCATCTCACCTAGATTCTGACTGTGGCATCTGTAAGGCCTTCAATTTGCGGGCCTTAATAGACAGAAAGAAAAAGTTAATTTTAAGAGGTTTGCTACCCTCTAAATCTTCTTTGACCTATGGGGCTTAACCCCCCCCCCCCAAAAAAAAGTTGACAAGATAGGAGATTCTCTTCCTAGAGAGTCAAGAAAGAGACCTTTGGATTTGTCTACCTCCTTGGTTCCGGTGTCTGAACCCCCATTAAGGTAGTGAAAGTATCAGATCTGACCACTTCGGATAAGAGGCCTAGAGCATGGAAATCTCCTTGGATCCGATCACCTCATCTGTTACCATATCCTGTCACTTCTTGGCTTTCTTCCCCTTATTTGAAACATTCACTGAGATGACAATCCTGACCATCTTCTACAGTATCATCTGCTAGATTATTCAAGAGTCTGACAGAAGCCAATGTGGACAGGATAATGAGGAAATTCCTCAGGATGCAGATTCAAATGGGAGCTCTTCTGGCTCCGTCCCCATCAAGCCCAAAGACCCTTGTCAGTACTACTCTTCCATTATTGTCTCCTTCTCTGATCCGACCTTTGGTTTCACAGCCATTGAATCTGAAAGTTCCAGAGTCATCTGCATCAGATCCAAAGATGCTGGTATCTTTGATTCCAGTAGCATCTGTGAGTGGTCCAGCTGTGAGCACTTTGGACCTGGACAACTCAGAGCCGTAGCATCGGTGCTGGTTCCGGGGTGTTGGATTCAACTCCGAAGCTGTCTCTGCTTCTCAGAGCTTCAGCACTAGACACTTCATCTCTGACTCCTTCCTTGAGTAGTTTGCCTTCGGGACAGAGGGAGCTGGTGGTCAATAAGCATGCCTTATCATATCAGCCTGTTTCTTTTTCATTGAGGCATTCTAGAACATTCAGTGTTCCCAGAGTTTAGGCTTCTGTTCTCTCTTCGGTTCCAACTACCCAACTTCATTTAACTCTGTGTCCAGATCAGCTGTGCTACTGGGACAGCCAGCCCAAACCAGACCACCCAGCAGGGTATATTGATCTCTTCTAACGGTTCTGTGGAGCATCCCACTGAAAAAGTCCCCAGAAAGAGGAAGTGTAAAAGGAAGCACTTAGGCTCTCCGCAAGAGTCTGTTACAGAAGATGCTGACTTTGATGAAGGGGAAGTGTCCCCCAGATCACTACCCAATGATGTTTCATTTGGAGACATTTTAGAACTCCTAAAACAAAGGGGGGTTGGTCTCCCTGCAACCCTTCCCAAGAGGAGTCAGTGTTCCTTGAGGTCTTTGTCATTGGCTTGTCTACCTCCTGGGTGACTCCACCCACAGATGAGCTCATTGATTTGGTCTCCCAGTGGTCGTGGAAGGAGCCTGATACCATTGAGCCTATTCCTAAGAGACCAGATAGGATCTTGGCACCACCAAAGGATTGAACTTATTGAAGCAAGGGAGTACCAGTTGATGCCATGATTGTAGTGGCTGCAACTAAGAAGGAACTAGAAGAACAGAGTTCCTGTACCCCCCCCAACAGGGAGTTTAGGGAACTGGACAGATTTTGGAAGCATGTTTATGCTTCAGCAACCTTTGCTGTTAGGTCACTGAACTACTTGAAACATTTTACGAGACTTCAGAGGGTTTGATTAAGGAACTCTCCAAATCCCTCACTGGGACCATGTCCCATGAGGTAGAGAGCACTATTTCCTTCAGTTGGCTACTCTTCATAGGTTTATAGGTTGGTACCAGGCTATCGGCCCTAGGGCCTATACAAGCCTAGCCATAATAATTCCCTGGATATTTCTTCCCACAATATTTACTTCCCTGTACCCCTGTCTAGCAGGGCGACTGACATGATCCCCGGGGTGAATTTCCTATCTTCCATTCAATCGACAAGGTTCCTTTTGAAGAGGGCCAAGGAGGTGCTCTTCTTGACATGTATGGGCAGTCTATTCCAGAGTATGTTGAGTCTCTGGGTCAGGAATCTGTCCCTCCAGCATGTTTTTTCATTGTGATGACAAGGTTTAGATCCCTGGAGCGTGTGGCTCTGAGGGATTGGGATTTCTTTAAGTGGAGCATGTCCAACAGCTCAGGGTTTGACACGGCCTTGTATGTTAAACAGAGATCGCCTCTGAGTAGACGATATGCCACAGAGTATAGCTGGAGTTTTTTTAGACTGTCAGCATATGGCATCTGCTTTAGGCCTGTGATTCTTTTAGTGAGGTATTTCTGTGGCCTTTCCATTTGTTGCAGATGTCTTGTGAGGTACATACCAAATGGGGCGTTGTACTCTATAATGGCTCTAATGAGGGATGGGTACAGTGAGACAATGACCTCCTTTTTCTGGATGAAAAGCCCTTAGTGATGACGTGTGCCACATAGAAGGATTTCCTGACTGTTGTGGCGATATGGTTATCGAAGGTGAGACCACTATCCACCTGTGTCCCTAAGTCTCTCATCACACTTTTGGTGTTTAGTGTACTGCCACCTATGTGGTAATTCATGGCTACATGGTTTTTCCCAAAGGGGATAACTATACATTTCTTGGCATTGAGCTTGAGCCCATGGCTCTGGCATCAAGCATCTGTTTCTGTAAGGCCCTTTTGTAGAATATCCACATAATTTGGGGATTCAATAATGGCTCCCAGTATGTAGTCATCTGCAAACTTTGTTAGCCAGAGTCCCTTAGTGTTGGTCTGTACTTCAGAGAAGTAGATGCCAAACAAGAGCGGTCCCAGAACTGAACCCTGAGGTACTCCACTTGTCACTTGCCTGGAGCTGGATTTGGAGTCGACTACTTTTACAGTCTGGATTCTGTCAGTAAGCCAGTTGGCAACCCATCGAGTGACGTATGGATTTATGCCCAGCTTAGTAAGTTTATCTATGATTCCAGAGTGGAGGATGGTGTGGAAGGCCTTGTTGAGGTCCAGATAGGCTGTGTGGACCACCTAACCCTCGTCCACAGGTCTGGAGACTGATTCAAAGAAGTCATTCAGGTTCAGGCGACAAGATCGGCCCTTCATGAACCCAAACTGGGTGGGGTCCAGTGTTTGAAGTTTGCCAATGTCTTTGTTTATAAGTTCCATGATAATGCGTTCCATGCCCTTGCAGATCAGGCTTGTCAGACTGATGGGACGGTAGTTCCCGGGATCCAAGGTGGATCCCCCTTGTGGAGTGGGATAACTGTAGCTGTGTGCCACTCAGTGGGCACGAAGTCTAACGTGAGGCTATGATTAAACATGACACTTAGGTGAGGTGCCAGTTCATTTTGTAGTTCATGTAGTACACAGCCCGGGATGTCATCTGGTCCCATGGATGCTGTATTCTTAGCTTTGGAGAGTGCAGTTTCTACCTGTGGGGCCATGATTACCGGAATTTGGCAATCTTTTGGTATTGAGATGGGCCTTTTAGGGGGTGATAGGGGGGTGAAGTTGGCACTAAATTGATCTGCCAGGATATTGGCAATATCCTTGGGATTAGTATATTTAATGCCATTGTGTTGTAGCTCAGAGCAGGTCTGAGCATTGCCATTTAGATTTTTGACATAACTATAGAACACCTTGTGGTTGTCTTTAGAATCTTTGGCAATTGTAGTTACGTAACTAGCTTCTGAGGATTTTATTAGGGATCTCAGCTTCTTAATGAGGCTGGTAAGGGAATTTTTTGCATCCTGGGATTTTCCTCTTTTCTGCATCAGTTTCTTCCTTCTGTTGTATAGTTTGTTTATGGCAGGGGACCACCAGATTGTCTTCCTTTTTTTGGAGGAGAGCATCTTGGTTCTATTTGGGATTGCACAATTCATGCACAACTGGATGTGCTCGTACAGTGCCTTAGTGTAGGATTCAGCAGTCGAAATTTCAGATCCCGTCTGCATGGGTGTCATGAAGTTTGTCACTTCTGACTTGAGTAGCATGAAGTTGGCTTTGGAGAAGTTTTTTACGGAGGTTTCCTTACTGGGGGGTGGGGGCGGGATGTGGATGTCAAGGGTGATTTGCTTATTGTCATACCTGACCATTGGAGGGTGACCACTGGTGTGGAGCTTCAGTCCATTTCAAATGCATGGTAGTTCAAAATTATGGACACAGTACACCTGAGTCCACAATTCTTAATAAAAAGGTTGCTTTAATACTGAAAATGCTGATAAAAACAAATAAAAGATAAGCGCTTTCATGTTCTTAATGAAAACTTCTTCAGATAAAACCATGTTTGAAAAATTGAGTCCATATGTACACCAGTCTAAAGAAGGAAATGTATGTAAAAAATCAGAAGCACATATATAAACTAACTTTAATTTTGTTGTAATTCATGTCAGTTTTCTACCTGCGGCCCTTTAAATCTTCTAAAAATCATCTTTATATCCTCCCAAAAGGAAGCATGACATCACTGTGGGCTTGGCATTCATGTGATCTTTTCCCTTCCTTAGATTGGTCTCAGTTTTTCAAACATGGTTGTATCTGAAGAAGTTTTCATTAAGAAGACAAAAGCACTTATCTTTTACTTGTTTTTATCAACATTTCAATATTAAAGCAACCTTTTTATCGTGAATTATGGCCCCAGGTGGACTCTGTCCATACTTTTGAACTACCCTGGTTTGCAGTTTGTTATTTGTGGATAACATTTCAAATTCATCCTTGAGGCTTATCTCCCATGTAGCTGAAGGTACCTCAAAGGCAGCAGGTTCATGCATACACATCAGGAGAAATGCCTGGATGCACTTGTGTGACTTTGTGGAACCCTTGAAATCTTCCTTTGTCAATATTCTTTTTGACGCAAGTTCTTTGTTTGGTCCCAAAGTAGAAGACATACTCTTTAGTTGTGAGCAGGAAGGAAAAACCCTGTCTGCTGTGGGCGTACATTTTTCAACCCCTCAATGGACCTTTTTAGGTACCAGTGAGATGGTTAGAAAATGTAGTTCAGAAAATCTCAGGGTCCCTTCTAAGATCCATGTAGAGACAGTTCCCCCAGAAGCAGAGGGGTGGAACTTAATGGAAGACACTGTCCCCATGGCAGAGGTGGTCTGCATAATCAGAGATCTAGGGATGCATTTTCTGACTTATCCTATCAGCACTCCTGAAAGGAGACCCGACTGTCCATCTCTGGAGGCATTCGGGGGTCATCTATCCCTGCACCAGACAGCCTGCCTAGAAATTACAAAAGAATCATGGATGCGATGGATAATATCCAGAGGTTATATAATACCATTTCCCATCCACCCCCGCTGGTATCAAACAAAATCTTCTATGCACCACCCAATCAGAAGGGAAGCAGCAATACTAGAAATAGAAAAGCTGTCATCCAAGAGGTCCTCCAGACCAGAAAGAGTGTGGAACTTACTCAGGATTCTTTTTAGTGCCAAAGAAGACGGGACTGAAGACCAAATTTAGTTCTCAACAATCTAAATCAATCAGCTCAGTACACAAAGTTTCGGATTGCCACTGTTAGTTCATTCTGCCTTTTCTGCACAAGGACAACTGGATGTGCTCAATAAATCTTCAGGATTTTTACTATCATAAAAATGAGCAGATGATTCAGGTGATATCTATGCTTCTGGCTGGGAGCAAGTCATTACCAATTCTGAGTTCTGCCATTTGATCTCACCACAGCCCCCAGGGTGTTTACCAAGTGAATGGCCATAGTAACAGCTCACCTGAGACTTCAGGGGTTCCAAGTGTTTCCAGATTTGGACGGCTGGCTCATAACCACTCTGACCAGGCATCATCTCATTCAAGTTCGAGACTACATATCTCATCTGTGGATTTCTGTCAATTACAACAAATCTCATCTCAAACCAATACAGGCATTGGAATTAATCGGGGCTTTGCTCAATACAGTCTCTCAAACAGACTCTCTCCCTCTGTCCAGAGTTCAAACTGTTCAGTTCCAGGTCAAAAAGATCATTTAAGTTTCTTCTTTTTTCAGCTAGACTGATCCTCCAAGCTTTGGGATCAATGTCAACACAATCATTCTGGTACCATTGGCAAGGTACTATATGAAAATTCTTCAGTGGGCACGAGCAACTCAGTGGTCGATTATCCATCAACCAGTCAAGTCAAAATAACACAATCCAGCCCAAGGGCATAGTGACCATGGACGCCTCACAGATTGGGTGGGGAGGGCACTTCTTGAGAAAGACGGTCCAAGACCAAGGCACATGCTTCCCCAAAAAGGCCAACACACAGATCCACAGCCTGGAAATGAGAGCTGTCTTCCTAGCATTGCAGGCCTTTCAGGACATCAGATCGACAATATTTCAGTGGTGTGTTACATCAACAAACAAAGAGGAACCAAATCATACCCTCTTTGTCAAGAAGCTATGAGAGTATGGCAGTGGGCGATTTCATCAAGTCATTTTCTGATAGTAGTACACATTCTAGAGAAGTCCAGCGTGACTGCAGACAAGTTAGGTAGGTCTATTCTGATGTGTCATGAGTGGTCTCTAAACATGAAAGTGGCACAGAGGATTGTCTATCAGTACTGTCAACCATGCTGTCATCTCTTTGCATCTTCCCTCAACAAGTGCAGCAGGTTCTTTGCTCTCATCCCCCCTCAGTGGGGGCATCACAGAGGGACACTCTACTTCATGATTGCCCCTCAGGTCTCCTTTATGCCTAACCTCCATTACCCCTCATCCCTAAATTTCTTCAGAATGCATCTCGATTGAAGAGGACAGTTACCCTCATTACCCCTTACTGGCTTCATCAATTTGGTTTCCATTCCTTTGGCTTCACCTTCTTCACCTGGATCCTGGATCCAACTCCAGGCCTACTGTCTGACTTGACAGACATGACACTCCGGACATTCCAGGCAGCAAGTTAACTGCAAGATTTCTCCAGTTCCATTGATTGCTAGATAGCCCAGGCTCTCCTCCCCTGCCTTTCATATTTTATCATCCCAAAATGTTTCCACCAGGAAACTTTACAAAAGTAAATAGAAATTATTTTTTGCTTGGGCACATAAAAAGAATTTGGATATTTTTCAGCACTGTTTCCTAAGGCGCTTGACTTTTTAGCTACAATTTTCAGTCAAGCTAAAAGAAATTAGCTCCTCTACAGTAAGAGTTCAATTAGCAGATATTTCTAATTTCAGTGAAGCTGAAAGAAATTTTCCTCTGTTTTAAGAGTTCAGTTAGCTGACATTTCTAACTTCCATGTAGGAGAAAATATTTCAATCTTAGCAACCTCTGAACTTTGCAAGGCCTTTCTCAGAGGAATCTTCCTATTTAGACCTCTGTTAAAAGATCCCTCTCCTCCTTGGGATTTAAACATTGATCTGATGTTGTTAATCTTCATTCATTCATGATTGATGGATTTTGGTTCTGTCCTCCGAACCAACTCAGCCGATATAGCATGCTGGCACCAGCCAAAAACTCACGAGCTAAGGTTGCCCATATTGCCCCTCTTCTCATCTTCTCAGATCTTGTTTGCCATGTAGAGTTTCAAAACATGTCAGGCCAGCTCTGAAGCTGTGTTTTTTTTTTCCTCAATATTTTTTAAATTAGCCTTGTATTCTTCTATAATCCTTCTTTTATCTTAGTTGTTTATAGAGATAATTCCCTTTCTGTGCGAGTGATTTTTTCCTCTCCCTTTACCTTGTTGGTATTTCTTCATACCATTGTTGGTACAGACCCCTCCCTTCCTTTACCTTTTGGTATTCTAAATACCATCGTTGGTATTCTCTTCTTCCCTTTACCCTTTGGGTATATTTCTTTTTACCATTGTTGGTAATTCAGAAAAAAAGAATCTTTCATTCTTCTGTGTGCATGCATGTGTGTCCCTGGCCATGAGACAGGATATTTCATTGCTGTTTAGTTGCTGTTTAATTGCTGTTAGTTGTATTTTTGTTAATGGCTGGGAAGAAGGGCACTACTGGATTCAAACAGTGTGAAAAATGTGGCAAGAGGATTCTAAACTCCGATGTGCATCTCTCTTGCATATATTGCCTAAGAGTACCATGTTTGTTCAACCTCTGAGCGAGCTCTGTAAGGGCTTTAGTGTCCGCACCTTATCTGAGCACAAAAACAAACTAATCTTAAAGGGTCTCTTGAAAACCCCTTTCTTGGAGACTTTATCTGAGATGGAGGTCTCAACCCCTCCTAAAATAGAGACAGAGATGAGAAGCCATTCAGTCCCATCTTCTCCTCAGTCCCAGGATCTAAAAACTACTAAGGCCCAGGATCATATCAACCGAAAACTAAACATGCCAAAATGACTCCAACACCTACCTCGGCACCAGAGCCTAAAACTCCATCCACGGTGCCGTCCTTGATTATGGAGCCAACAACCACTATTGCCATGGTACCGACACTTTCCACGGTACCACAGACACTCTCGGCACTAACAATAGCTTATCCATTAAAACTGGTCACTCCCCCCCCCCCCATCATCACAACCTGGTGCCGAAGGTCGAGACACTAGCCAGGACCTGATATTCCCCGTCCATTGACCCCTTTGTTGGGCAGCAGCTAAGTCCATTCCTTGATGAACTTAAATCTCCATTGGGGATGTCAACTCGTTCCACCAGAAGCCTTTCGGATCTTGATGTAGTGAGACTTGTGGATCAGCTCCTAGCGCCCAGAGGCATCCCAACTGCATCTAGGACCTCCCTCCTGCCCGGAGCTAAAAGTTTTTCTCCACAGACTCCAACCTAGATCTTACCGTGGTTCTGGAAATTACCCTGTGGACCATGGATCAGTTGGACCTCACCTACCC
This sequence comes from Protopterus annectens, assembly GCF_019279795.1. Taxonomy (NCBI): domain Eukaryota; kingdom Metazoa; phylum Chordata; order Ceratodontiformes; family Protopteridae; genus Protopterus; species Protopterus annectens. The sequence goes on from NC_056734.1 coordinate 756,628,886, forward strand.
TTGAGACTGTGACTAGTTTGTTGGCACCGTGATCCCTAGTACAGCACTGATTTCTTTCTACAGCGCCATCTACAGTTCCGGTTGCTTTGGCAGCTCCGAGTCCTCTCGCGTCTCCTTTCCTGGAAGCGGGCTCATCAGAGTGGGGTGTGATCCTGGTTCCGAGGTTGTCTTTCTCGGTTCCGGGCTCCCATCCCCCTTCAGATGGGCCTGCCTTCCAGGCTATGGAGAGGGCACTTGCCTCAGCAGGCTCGCATTTGGCTCTTTCGGCACCGAAATGTCATATATACATGTCCTTTGGTTTGCAGCTGCCACAGTCCACTGCACTGGGACATCGGGCACAGGAACAGCAAGATATCCTGCCGCAGGGCACCCTCTCTTTGGAGTCCTCTTCAGACCTTCCCCCTGAAGAGCCACCTTGTAAGAGATCATGCAAGAGGAGGCACATTGATTCCCCTGAAGAATCTGTCACCGAAGATACAGATTACGATGAGGGGGAAGGGTCCCCACACATACCTCTCAACCTGGAAAAATCAAAAATCTGGACAAAGGCCCATGAGAAATAGGTACAAATCTGTATGCGGATTAACATAAAAATTGCATACATAATTTTGTAACTCCACCAAATCCAATGGAATTGTAGGATACCAACTTTCAAATGCAAACTGAAGAACAGACAACCAAAATATGGCCCCTCAGCTCAGGCCCTGCAGTAAATGGTAACCATTTTTTTTTAAATGTCTAGTAATGATGTTCACTGGGAAGGGAGAAGATGAAGAACCTTAGGATTTTGTTTTTGGTGACTTGCAGTATGTGGGTTTTGAGGTAAAAGTAGGGCATTTAATGGCAGGCAGTATTCTAATCTTAGCAAAAGAATATTATAAGTTGCTACGACCCCCAAAAGTCATTTTCCATGGCTTACTGATCAGTGGGATAGCTTGAGTTTGTGCCGCCCGGGGCTGTCTTTGAGTTTACTGCCCTTCCCCACCTCACAAAATCATGATCAAAGGAGGCCCCCAATACACAGCCCTCCCCCTGCAGCCATTCCATTGTCCCATTACTTGGCTATTTCATCCCAGTTAGTCTAAACACTGCAATGTGCGTACTGCTTTACTTCTCCGATGATTACTTGGATTTCATTAAAAAGTTTTATTTTACATTTTATAGCACAAACACTAATAGATCTCTTCTAAACAAAGCAATACAGTCTCACAATGAAAATAGACTTAGCATTAAAACTTCTCTACCCTTGAAACTCACATTCATTAAAACAGCATTGAAACCCACATTCAAAGAAAATGCATCTGGCCAGTGGCAGATAAATATTACCTTTGGGCTGTTTTCTAATCATAGGCACATTGCATATGAAACATACATGTGTTTTTTGATACACCTTCCTGGTTGTATTAAATTACAAATTTTCTGTTTTAAACATTTTTCCAGTAAGCAATGAAACAAAATGCATGAACCAGTAGTGACAAAACTGCCCATTTCAGAACATTTCCATCATAAAATGATACTCAAACTTCTAAAATCCACCAGTATCAGTAAATATGCACAATCTCTGCAGAAGTAGAAGTCATCTAAATAACTCCACATTAAAGAGATCTGTAACTAATGAAGAGGTTGCAGCTAGCAAACAACTTAATATTTCGTTGTCTTATCTACAAATGAAGTGCCTGTTGCCCTTGAGGAGTAAGTTGCCTATGTTACATGAAAAAATGATAGATAAGCGAGTAATATTGCATGGAACGGATAGCAAACTGATAAGTTCATAGTTACTACATATCGCCACCAAAGAAGACATCATAGGACGGCAGCATCCACCCCCTTTAAAAGTTCAACACAGTACAGTATCAGCAATCCATCTACATACTGTGGGAGTAGAACCCACAGCCTTCTGCATCAAAACCAGGTATTCTACCTATTGTGCTACTAACAACACAAACAGACTTGGCATAAGCAGCGCTTAACTTCTCTCCCCCTGACGAACTATGCAGCAAAGGAAATCTGGAAAAAGCCAAAACCAGGGACACATTTTAAACATTGCTTGTATAATCTTAGAAGAGTTGCTAGAATAAAATGTTTTGTGTTACCATGCATTTCCTGAAAAATAGGAAGACTGAAACTTAAATGGCTATCATTTAGTGAATTCAGTTCTCACTGATTTGCCAGAAAACCACAAATTTTAAGAGGAACAGACCAAAACAGGACAGTTGAGAAGTAGTTAACTCCTTGAATGACAAGTGGTGGTATGAGGAGAGAATTCAGACTCTTGCTCCTTGTACGTAAGGTACAGGCTTTGAGTCTGAGGAACTCTAATCAGCAGTTATTTCTAACTGGGGCATTTTCTGTCTCTCACAAACACACACACACACACACACACACACACACACACACACACACACACACACACACACACACACACACTTAGAAATGTTTGTGTGTCAGGGTGTACAAATGTCAAACTCATAACTTCCACAGCATGCATGGTTCTTGCTTTTCTGTGTGAGCATGCTTTTGGCAAGAGGGAAAAGAGAAGACAAGTAGGAAGGGACCAGTTTTTTAATAAGCCTACCTATGCAGAACATACAACAAAATGTCTAAATAAATAAAACTATTTTAAATAAATGTTAGGCCTTTGGAGAGCGCTTGTATACACTGAAATATTTGTACAGAAGGATTATCAAAGAGGAAATCCCTTAAAAATTAGTCCAATGAGTTGATATAATTTTGCTAAAAAAGGCAGAGCTGCAAGCACTTATGTTATATATTATCTTGACCTGTAATCCTTTCACCCAAAATTTAAAATGTTCTGCTAATATGACAGATTATGAGCTATAACCCATTACTTTATGCTTTAAATAATCTGTAATAATTTTTTTTCATTTTGGCCCTTTTATTCTGAGTTAACTAACAAAAATTTTCTTTATATATTTTAACTACCTGTTGGATCAGTTACTTGTTTTTTGGTTGTGTTTTTCTGATAATAAAGGTAAATATGGCAACAAATGCCAAAGTGTAATGGTAATAAGCAATGTTTTGGATGGAGATTGGCAGTATCTACCCACTATTGCTTCACCCCTTGTGGCCTACCTGCAGTACCTGTGGATAAACACTGCAGAAAGCACATCATCAGCACTGATTATTGCTTGACTATCCCATCAAAAGGAAAGTAAAGGCTTTACAGCGAGAACTTGTTGAAGAGACATTTAACTTTCCCATCTCTCATACACACATACCTCCCAGAAGCTGCCGTTTGAGTACAGAAGAAGCTGAAGATGCCGTTGTACAGACATAAGTAACACATACACTTAAAGAAGCTGCCGTTGTACAGAAATAAGTAAGAGAAACCTCCCAGAAGCTGCCGTTTAAGTACAGAAATAAGTAACACAAGCCCGCCCCCTCCCTACTCCCAGCTGTTTGAGCAAAAATAAGTAACAGGAGCCTGTGAAGGTGTGAGACACACAGTTAAGCCATTTGAGAACATAAATCAGAAGCGTTACATAAACGTATACACAGTTTCTCCTGCCTGCTACCATTAAATAAAAGGAGTTGCCGTTCGAGTACACACAATAAAAGTAATCACGTTACATAAATAAGCACAGTTTCTCTTGCCTGTAGTCGTTAAGTGCCTAAATAAGTAAAAGAAGCTGCCGTTTGAGTACACACAGTAAAAGTAATTAAGTTACACACCTTAAAGAAGCCACTGTTGTTTGTTTACGTACAGAAATAAGTAACAGAGACTTCCCAGAACCTGCTGTTTGAGTACAGAAATAAGTAACACAAGCTCACCCCCCCCCCCCGGTACCCGGCCATTTGAGTACAAATAAGTAATAGAAGCCTGTGAAGCTGTGAGACACAAAGTTAAGCCATTTGAGTACATAAATCAGAAGCATTACATAAACTTTAAGCACATTTTCTCCTGCCTGCAGCTGTTAAGTGTATAAATAAGTAACAGAAGCTTGTTTTGCATGCAGTTTCTCCTGTCTACATTCATTAAGTACATAAATAAGTAAAAGAAGCTGCTGTTTGTCATATTTTTTACTTGGAGGTTGGAGGATGACTGGAGCCAAGCCAGGGAAGAAGCATGAATACCTGAACACAGACCCGTCTGCAGAAGCTGATGTCATTGCGTAGATGACGTCAGAAGTAAAAAAAATTAAAAAAAAAAAATAAAAACAGGAAATTAAAGGGGCCATGCGGGAATTCGTGGCACTTCAATATTTTACCCTCAAAACCTGTATTTACTGAGGAATTTGCTACAGTTGAGAGGTCTGTCCCCACTGTCACCCCCAGAGGATGTCTCCTTTGGAGACATACTGGAGATCTTGAAACAGAGAGGTAACTGGAAGTCCACCAACCCTTCCTGGGAGGAATCTGTATTCTTGCAGGCTTTCTGTACCCGACCCTCTACTTCCTGGGTGACCCCGCCTGCAGATGAGTTGGCCAAGTTCATCATGCTGTGCACCTGGAAGGCGTCTGACACCATTGAGCCAATTCCCTGGAGACCAAACAAAATACTCTCCCCTCCAGAAGATCAGCCCCATTGGTCCAAAGGCTTGGCAGTAGATGCTATGGTGGTGGCGGCAGCCACAAGGAAAGAACTCGCAGAGGAGAGTCCTGCTGTCCATCCTCCAAACAGGGAGTCTCAGACGATAGACTAGGGAAGCGGGTTTATGCTTCAATGACTTTTGCCATATGGTCATTGAATTACTTGGCACATTTTACCTGTCTCCAAAAGGACCTGATGACAGAACTCTCAGGAACCTTAGCAGGAGCAGTGTCTGATGAGGTATGTGACAAAGTTGCTTCACAGCTTGCCACCCTGGAATTCATATCTAACTCATCCATGCAGTTGACTGCACATACAACCAAAGAGTAAGACAGACCAGCGGGTGTAGGCGTTGTCATGAGATGTCATGCCTAGATGTGATTGTGCGACTTTGTGGACCCTTTCAAGTCTTCCTTCATCAACGTTCCCATTGATGCTTCCTCTGTCTTCAGTCCAAAAGATAAAGACATGCTAGCCAGGTGTGAGAAAGATGGCAAGACCCTATCTGCTGTGTGCTTACTTTTTTTCCACTCTCCAATGACCCTACACTAGGAATCAGAGAAGTGGAAAGATGTGGTTCAGGAAATCCCAAGGGCCTTTTGTGACACATGTGGCAAGTCCCCCCCCCCGGGGCAAAGGGGAGAACACATCAGGAAGATGCCCCCCCGAGGCAGAGGGGGGTCCATGTAACCAGGGGTCCAGAGATTCCTTTTCTGAGCAGCCCTACCAGCGCTCCTGAAAAGCGGCCCAATTTCTTGCCTCTGGAGGCAGTCGGGAGACGATTCTCTCTGCACCATGTAGCCTGGCACTTAATAACAACAGATTCCTAGGTGCAGACTATAATTACCAGAAGTTATCACATCCCCTTTGATCTTTACCCAAGACCACAAAGGCGAATCCCTGACGTTCCACCCAGTCAGAGGGACATAGCTGCACAAGAAATTCGAAAGCTTCTCCAAAAAAGTCATCCAAACAGTCCCACCAGACAAGATAGAATCCAGATTTTACTCAAAGTTCTTCTTAGTGCCAAAAAAGACAGGGGACTGGAGGCCAATTTTGGACCTCAGCATCCTAAGCAAGTTCGTCAGACAGACCAAACTCTGGATGGTCACGGTTCAGTCTATCCTCCCGTTTCTGGAAAAAGACAACTGGATGTGCTTGATAGATCTCCAGGATGTGTATTACCATATAAAATTGGACAAATGCTCCAGAAGATATGTCCACTTCCAGCTGGGAGCCAGTCACTGTCAGTTTTGAGCGCTGTCCTTTGGTCTCTCTACAGGCCACAGTGTGTTCACCAAATGTATGACGGTAGTAGCAGCTCACTTGAGACGGCAAGGATTCCGGGTGTTTCTATGTTTGGACAATTGGCTCCTTACTGCCCTCACCAAGCATCTACTGCTTCTTGTGTTGCACTACACACTTGAGCTAACACTGCTCTTAGAGATCTCAATAAACGAAGAGAAGTTGAAACTAGTACCTACTCAAAGCCTAGAATTTATAGGAGCGGCATTCCACACGAGGTCTTGCCTTGTCACTCTTCCTCTTCACAAGCTTCACAGACCAAGATCTCAACTCCGAGTGATACTCTGTTAGGACAAAGTCCCAGCTCGTTCAGTCCTTCAACTGTTGGATCAATGGCAGCAATGATTACTATAGTTCCCCTAGCAAGACTCCATATGAGAGTACTACAGTGGCTCCTAGTGTCACAGTGGTCCCTATTAACATATCCAGTGTCCCACCCAGTCCACATAACGAACCTCTGCAACCAGGATCTGAATTGGTATATGAAGCCAGAAATGGAATTATGGAGTTGTCCCTTCTCACCCTCTCAGTCCAAGGCCATAGTGACCATGGACACATCCCTGATGGGGTGGGGGTGTGGGCATTTTCAGGGAAAGACAGCCCAAGGCACTTGGTCTCCCTTAGAGGCCAGTTTGCATATCAGTGTCCTAGAACTGCGGGTGGTGCTTATGGCATTGCAAGCATTCCAGTCTGCCCTCCTGTCGGGGACAGTTGCTGTCCATTCGGACAACATGCCGGTCGTCTGGTATATCAACAAATGGGGGAACCAGATCCTACCTGTTGTGTCAGGAAGCCATGAAAGGATGACAATGGGCAATAGCCTCCAATCTCTTTCTGGTGGTAATGCACATTCCCAGGAACTCCAGCGTGACTGCGTGACTGCGGACAAACTAAGCAGATGCATTTTCCTGCCTCACGAGTGGTCTCTCAGTCCCAAAGTAGCGACAAAGATTTTCCTTCACTGGGGTCAGCCTTGCTGTGATCTATTCGTGTCTCCCACCAACCACAAATGCAGCAGCTACTTTGCCCTTATCCCCCCTCAGGGGGAGACCCAAGGGACGCTCTAGTACACGATTGGCACCCAGGACTGCTTTATGTCTTCCTTCCCTTTCCTCTAATTCCACAGTTTCTAAAGAAAGCACTTCAGTTGAAAAGCAAAGTAATCCTTATTGCACCCTGTTGACCCCAACAAGTCTGATTTCCTTTCCTTTGGCCTCACCTGGTTCACCACCCGTGGACTCTGAATCCAACTCCAGGATTACTGTCACACCCACAGTGAGAACTTGGTACCTCCACTTCCAGTAATTGCCAGGCAAAATAACTTATCTTCTCCTATACAAAACATACTTCTGGCTTCCCATAAACCGTCCACCAGAAAAGATTATTATAGTAAATGGAACAGATTTGTGTTTTGGTCTCGAGAAAAAGGACTGGACCCCTTTCTAGCTCCTATTAATTCGGTGTTGGAGTATTTATCAACCTTACTCCATTCAGAAGCTTCAGCTTCTATGATCCAGGTCCATTTAGCAGCTATCTCAAACTTCCATAATGGTTTCTGAGATTCCTCTTTAATATCCCACCTTCTCTGTAAAACTTTCTTGAAAGGAGGCATGCATATAAAACCGCCCTTCAAAGAGCCCATTGAATCTTGGAATTTGACACTGGTCCTACAGACTTTGACTCGTCACCCCTTAGAGCCTGCTGCCACTTGCGATTACATCGGCGAGAAGAATATCAGAAATGCAGGCCTTGTGCGTAAAACGTTCTTACTTAGTTTTCCACCAAGAGAGAGTATCTCTTCAGACTAATCCCTCCTTTCTACCCAAGGTTATCTCACAGTTGAATATAAATCAATCCATCGACCTGCCAGTTTTCTTCCCAAACTTTTCTAATAAAGGAGAATATTGTTTGCATTCATTGGATGTACATAGACAATTGCATTTCTACTTAGGACTAAATCTTTCCAAAAATCTGACCAATTGTTCCTGTCTTTTTCTGGACTCAAGCTGAGAAAATCAGTTTCCAAAGTCACTTTGGCGAAATGGCTGAGAGACTGCATCTCTTTTGTCTGTCAACAAAATCAAATGCATTTAACAACTAAAATCAAGGCGCATTCAACCAGATCAGTTGCTACTTTGAGGGCTTTTCATTCCAGTGTTTCTATGGATGACATCTGCACAGCAGCCAATTGGGCTACCCCTCATACATTTATCACTCATTACAAATTGGACTTGGTCTCCATGGGGAAAAGCATCCTTTGGCTCAAGGTGCTCAGGAATATCCTTCCATAGGACCTCCCGGGGCACAAAGCTTAGGGACGCTCCCATCTGTCATGGATGAATGAAGATTAACAACATCAGGAAAAGAAGGTATGATGTTAAGTTGTCTATCTCGCCTTCATTCTTGCTGGATGGGTTCGGAGCCGACCTCGGCTCTGACTCGGCCACTCTAAAAGCTCGAGAGTTGGTTCCACCGGCTCGAGGCTCCCCTTATATCCCACAATGCTAGGCGTGAATTACCTCAGATCTCGTTTGCCGCTACAGCGATCGAGGTGTTGTTTTTCTGCCGGCTTCAGGTCAGTGGTATTAGATCAGTCTAATAACTTTTATACCCCTTTTAGCTTAGTTTTTTTTCTCTGTTTACCCTTAGTGTAGTGGATTTTTATCCTTTCTACCCTTATCCAGCCCCTTTCCCACAAGAACTGATAAGTTCTTTCCTTAGGCCTTCGGGCCCTTCCATCCCTAATAGTGGTATGTTTGTGTTTTTGTAGGGATTTATATTGTATTACAAACTAACTAGATTTATTAGTTCAAATTTAGTTTAAACATTATTTTTGATAGTGTAATCAGTGTGTGTGTGTTTTTTGTGTGGTGGTTACACTTTCGGTTCCTTGAAAATGTCCAAGGATTCAAAGGTCTCAGGCTTCAAGAAGTGTGACTCGTGCTGTCAGAAAATGTCTCTGACAGACGGTCACACTTCTTGTGTGTACTGCCTGGGACCTTTACACCTGCAGGACTCTTGTGCTGTATGCCATGGCTTCAGCCCTAGAGTCCTACAGGAAAGAAAAAACAAACTCATTCTAAGGGGTTTGCTTAAGCCTGAAGGTTCCCTAACTGCTACCTCGGGAAAACCTTCCAAGGCTTCTAAGACCTCGACTCCAGCTTCAGAGTCGAGGCCTAAGGCTTCGAAACCTACTGCTACATCGGCTCCGGCTGGAGCCGATGAGTCTTTGACTACAGCTTCTGTGGTTCCCTCGGCTGGAGCCGAGGTATTGGAAATTCCTGGGTCGGCTCCGATCAGACCATCGGAGCCGACATCGAGAAAGAGGTCTAGGTCACCATCCCTTGGCTCCGTTCATTCGGCTCCAGCGTCCCCCTTGCTGTCTGAATGGAGCCATAGGTCTCACTCCTCTAGGTCATCGAGGCTTTCGGATCATGACCTTCAGAGGGTAGTGAGTCGACTTCTAAAGTCTGAGGCACTGGCCCAAATGCTTCAGAGCCCGACTCATCAGTCGATGCTTCAATCTGTCCCTCTAAATATTCCTCCTCCGACTCCTTTGAGCTCGGAGCCGGGGCGTCTCGGAACCGAGACTGTGGTAGCGTCGGAGCCGATACATTTGTCTTCGGTTCCATCATCGGCTCCGATTTCTTCCTTTGAAGAATCTCGGCGCCGGACTTCCCTCGTCGGCTCCGAGGAGGTGAGTGGCATCGGACCCTTGTCCGACCCCGCTCTCCCTCTCGGTGCTTCGGCTCTGGTGAGTTCGGCTCCGACATCGGCCTCGGAGCCATCTCTGTCGGTGCCGAGGGAGGTTCTCAGCTTCTCGGAGCGGGGACCTTTGGCTCTGCCTGACAGGGGTGCGTTCGAGGTCATGCGGAGTGTGTTGGAACCTGGTTCAACTCCACAGTCGGCTCCGTCCGCCCCTCCCTCTTCGGTGCCTCAGGTTAAGTCTACTCTCTCCGTCATCCCCGACCGCAGAGAGCCAACTCTTCAAGAATCCCCTGTGGGGATTTCATCCTCTTCCGAGGCCTCTCCTGATTTGGCAGGGGAGCCCCCTAGGAAGAGAAAGTGTAAGAGGAAACACATAGACTCACCTGAGTCTGTCACCTCTGACACTGATTTAGAGGATTCCGAGGGTTCCCCCCGTTCCCCTTCTGAAGATGTCTCCTTTGCAGACATTCTAGAGATCCTCAAGCAGAGGGGAAATTGGCCAGCCCTTAACCCTTCGGAGGATGAATCTGTGTATCTTGAGGCGTTTGGCTCTCGCCCTTCCACCTCTTGGTTGTCTCCCCCCTTTGACCCCCTCATGCAGGTGGTAGCAAAGAAAGCATGGACGGCTCCTGACTCAGTGGACCCTACCCCCAGGAGACCTTTTAAGTTTATAACAGCACCAACTGATAAACAATTTCTGACCAAAGGAGTTACGGTGGATGCTATGGTGGTAGCTGCTGCCACCAAGAAGGAACTAGCTGATCCTTCAGTGCCTGTCCATCCCCCTAACAAGGAATCTAGGTCTATGGACAGGTACGGGAAGCGGATGTTTTCGTCAGCGACCTTTGCTATGCGTTCGCTGAACTACCTATGCCATTTCACTCGTTTCCAGAGAGACTTGATCAAGGAAGCGAGTGACATGTTGAAGGATCCTACAGCTGCAGGTTTTCAGGACAAGATGAACGCCCAGCTGACTACCCTGAATTCTATAGCTAACACCTCCATGCTCCTCCTTTCATATGCGGCTGATGGAGCGAGTAGAGCCGCAGGGACAGGTGTCGCCTTACGCCGGCATGCCTGGATGCGACTATGCAATTTTGCGGACCCCTTTAAAACGTCTTTCACTAACTCCCCGTTTGATGGATCATCTCTCTTTGGTCCTCAGGTGAAAGAAACCTTGACTAGGTGCGAGACGGATGGCAAGACTTTGTCTGCCGTCGGAGTCCGTTTTTCTACTCCTTCTAGACCTTACCCCAAAGGCCAGAAAAGTGGAAAAATGTGGTTCCGCAAACAATCTCAAGGGAATTTGCCTGACGCACAGAGTCTGTTCCCCTCCAGAGGCAGAGGAGGGGACAATAATGGTAGACGTCGCCCCAGAGTCAGAGGGGGGTCGGCAAAACCAGGGCAATCGAGAAACTTTTTCCGATAAGCCCTTTCAGCATCCCTGAGGTGTTGCCCGACTGTCCACCTTTGGAGGCAGTTCGGGGAAGATTGTCACTGTACCCAGAAGCCTGGCTATCCCTAACTCAAGACAAGTGGGTACAGTCCATCATTTCCGAAGGCTATTCCATTCCCTTCGTTCGCATTCCAAACCAATCAAAGAAATCCCTTCCAGATGTTCCACCCGCTCAAAGGGATCTTGCAGCTTTGGAAATTTCAAAGCTGCTTGCAAAAAGAGCAATTCAGCCAGTTCCAGCAGACCAGCAAGGATCCGGAATCTACTCCAGGTTCTTTTTGTTCCAAAGAAAACAGGGGACTGGAGACCAATTTTGGATCTCAGTATCTTGAACAAGTCTGTCAAGAAAACAAGATTTCGGATGGTCACGCTACAGTCCATCCTTCCCCTATTGGGAAAGGAAAACTGGATGTGCTCTATAGACCTTCAGGATGCGTACTATCATATAAAATGAACAGACGCTCCAGAAGATTTCTCCACTTCAGGCTGGGAACCAGTCATTTTCAATTCAGAGCCCTGCCCTTTGGACTCACCACTGCCCCGGTGTTTACCAAATGCATGGCAGTGGTAGCTTCTCACCTGGGGGGCAAGGATTCCAGGTGTTTCCATATTTGGACGACTGGCTCCTCACAGCTCCCACCAAGCATCTTCTTCTAATGGCCAGAGACTACACCTTTCGCATTTGTCAAAAGTTAGGCATCTCAATAAATTGCGAAAAGTCTGTTTTGTCGCCTTGTCGCTATTACCTTCATAGGCGCAAATCTAGACACAGTCAACATGTCTGCGAGACTAACAGATCAGAGAATAATAGACATACGCAAACTAGTCTCGCTTCTCTTCAGCAGCAACAGAGTCAAAGCCAGGTTAGTTCTGAAAGTATTGGGGATTATGGCGGCTGCCATACCTCTGCTTCCATTAGCCAGATTCCACATGAGAATCCTTCAATGGATGCTCTTCACACAATGGTCATACCAGCAACTTCCGATGTCCCACACCATTATGATTATGCAAACATGCAAGAATCATCTTCTGTGGTGGATGTCTTCCCCTCAGCTCTTCTTGGGAAGACCTTTTGTTCCTTCCCCTCCGGTTGCTACTCTGACAACGGACGCCTCCCTGATCGGGTGGGGGGGGCATTATCAGGGCAGAACTGTCCAGGGCATATGGCGACCAGACGAATGCCACTTGCATATAAATGTTCTAGAGATGAGAGCAGTGCTTTTAGCGTTGCAAGCCCTTCAAAACTCTCTTCCCCTGGGAACGATAGCAATCCAGACGGACAATATGTAGTGTGGTATATCAACAAACAAGGCGGAACCAGGTCCTATCCCCTATGTCGAGAAGCACTCAGACTGTGGCAATGGGCGATTTCTTCTCAGCGTTTTCTGATAGCAACGCACATCCCCGGGAAGTCCAATCAAATCGCGGACAAGTTGAGCAGGGCTATCCTCATGCCTCACAAGTGGTCTCTGAAAGATTCTATTGCGAGAAAAATTTTTCTCAAGTGGGGTCAGCCTTGCTGCGACCTTTTTGCTACTCCCCAAAACAGCAAGTGCAGAGATTATTTCACCCTATTCTCGTTACCAGGCCAGCCCAGCAGAGACGCTCTAGTCCAAGTTTGGCCCCGGGGACTTCTGTATGCATTTCCTCCCTTCCCACTAATCTCTCAGGTGATACAGAAAGCTATCGCTCAGAAGGCCTCATTGATCCTCATTGCTCCTTACTGGCCTCGACAGGTTTGGTTCCCCTTTCTACATCAATTTCTGTTGGAGCAACCTTGGCATCTGGACCTAGTTCCAGATCTTTTGATCCATCAGTCGGGTCAGTTACATCGCTCCCTCCCTCTCTGAACCTCACTGCTTGGTTCCTCCAGTTCCTACCCTAGCCAGGCTTCCTCAAATATCTCACAATGTTCGAGATATTTTAATAGCTTCACATAAATCTTCCACTCGGAAAATTTATCTCAGTAAGTGGAAACGTTTTGCCTATTGGGCTCAAGGAAAGGATTTAGATCCTTTCACTGCTCCCATCCATATGGTTCTTGATTTTCTAGCTGAACTCTTTCATGCAGGTTCATCTCCTTCTACTCTCAAAGTTCAATTGGCAGCTATATCTAACTTTCATGTAGGCATTTCAGAGTCTGCCATCATGTCCCACAAGCTTTGCAAAGCCTTTTTGAAGGAGTTTTTCTTCTCAGACCTCCTATAAGAAATCCTCCTCCTCCTTGGGACCTTAATTTAGTGCTCAGTTCTTTGATTCTTCCCCTTCGAACCTGCAGCTTCCTGTTCATTAAAATTGCTATCATGGAAGACTCTCTTTCTGGTAGCTATTACTTCAGCTAGAAGAGTTTCAGAACTTCATGCACTCAGCTGTCGACCTCCTTATCTGTTGTTCCATAAGGACAGGGTATCCTTACGAACCAACCCGTCCTTTTTACCTAAAATAGCCTCGACGTCTAACCTAAATCAAAGCATTGACCTCCTGTGTTTTTCCAGAATATTCTAATAGGTCTGAACAAAAATTGCATTGGCTAGATGTTCATCGTCAGTTAAGGTACTATTTGGATAGAACCAAACAATTCAGAAAATCTGACCAGCTGTTTGTCCCTTATGCAGAAGGCAGAAAGGGACTTTCTGTTTCCAAGGTATCACTGTCTAGATGGCTAACATCTCTAATTTCCATTGTTTATGAAATTAGACACCAAAAGCTGCCTAACAAACCTAAAGCCCATTCCACCAGAGCTTTGGCTACTTCTATAGCCTTCCAAGACAGACTGCCTATTGACACCATTTGTGCAGCGGCTACTTGGGCTACTCCTCACACTTTCATTTCACATTATAAGTTGGATTTAGCTTCTAGGCATAGAGCTAACTTTGGTACCACTGTTCTCAAGAGTCTGTTCCGTTAGGCCACCCGGGACAAGGTGCTAGGACGCTGTCCCATCCAGCAAGAATGAAGGCGAGATAGACAACTTAACATTTAGAAGTTATGTTCTTACCATAACGTTCCATGTTAGTTGTCTTCTTCTCGCCTTCTTTCTTGCGTCCCACCCTCCATCCCCCTGGCCTGGACAGACCTAGAGGAGTTTGATTGTGACCTCTCTTTCTACCACCTCTTTGCTATAGGTATATGCTCTGCTGTGCATATTTCCTAGATCAGGCTTTAGGTCACCTTTCCTCTTCCCCTTTGTTTATAGAGGTGGTCTATCTTTTCCCAGTTTTTTTCTGGTTGTATTATTAGCTGAGCCTAGCTCACAAACGAGATCTGAGGTAATTCACGCCTAGCATTGTGGGATATAAGGGGAGCCTCGAGCCGGTGGAACCAACTCTCGAGCTTTTAGAGTGGCCGAGTCGGAGCCGAGGTCGGCTCCGAACCCATCCAGCAAGAAAGAAGGCGAGAAGAAGACAACTAACATGGAACGTTATGGTAAGAACATAACTTCTAATTCTTACCATAACGTTTCATCTGTGTTGTTGATCTTTATTCATTCATGACATTCCACCCTCCTACCCCCTCCAAAAGACTCCTGGAGGTTCGGATTTGGTCCTGGTTACATGATAGGACATTTGCTAAGACAAAGCCTCCGCTTTCTTATACTTAACTTGATCTGAGGAGATGAGAGGGGCACTATGGGTGACCTTAACTCGAGAGTTTTTGGCTGGTGCGATCTGTTATGAATGAATGAAGATCAACAACACAGATGAAATGTTATGGTAAGAACATAACTTCTTTTTTCGCAATCTTTAATGCAGTTCCCCTTTTTGAACCATCAGCTAAGTGTGATCTCAAATTTTTGACCTGGAAAAGTGTCTTTTTGGTTGCAATTACTTCTGCTAGAAGAGTATCGGAATTGCAGGCATTGTCATTTAAACCTCCTTATTTGTTTTTTCAGAAGGCTAGAGTATCCTTATGGATCAATCCTTTCTTTCTTCATAATGTGGTGTCGGAATCCAGTATTAATCAGGTTGCCAACCTGCCAGCTGTCTTTCCAAATTGCTCAAATAAAGGAGAATATATTTTACATCTGTTGGATATCACAAACAATTATGATTTTTTCGTCACAGAACCAAAAATCTGAGGAAATCAAGCAATGTGTTTTTTTTCGGAATTAAAATTAGGCAGACCAGTTTTTAAATAACTTTACCAGATGGTTGACTGACTGTATTACATTTGTATTCAAAAAAAGTATGTTTGTCTTTACCAAAACCACCAAAAATCCCATTTCATTAGACCACTGGAAACTTCCTCAGCTTTATCTAGAACTTCCTTGTATGATATTTTTGCATCTGCAACTTGGACTAATCCTTATACTTTTATTGCTCATTACAAATTGGATCTGGTTTCTAGGGGAAGAGCAGCTTTTGGCTTAGCAGTGCTCAGGAATATCCTTCCTTAAAGTCCTCCTGTAATTTAGCTATCTGGGAACTCTGTCCTAACAGTTAAGGAATGGATAAAAATCAAAACATCAGATAAAAAAGTTATGTACTCACCATAACATTCCATCTGTGTTGTCCATTTTCATTCTTCCTCAACTTCCCTCCCACCAACCCCCTCCTTATTCACTCTTGGAAGGATCAAAAGATGCTGAATGAATTACTGTTCCTTTGTTTGAGTCCCATATTCTGTTATTGTATCGTTTTTCCTACTGCTTTGCAAATATAAGGAGCAGCAAATAAGATCTTACATATGTTATGTGACTAGGGCACTATGGGTAAAGGGAGGAGCTTGAGATTTTCAGTGATCCATGAGCTGGAAGAAGAGAAGTTGAATCCAAGAATGGATCTGAACCCAACAGTTGAAGAATGAAAATGGACACCACAGATGGAATGTTATGGGTAGTACATAGCCTTCTTTTTCTGTTATTCATTTTTGACAGATATTTGCATTACTGTTTCTTTACTTTTCTAGACTACCTCTTCCAAACATAAATTGGACATGATCCTTGATTCCAGGTATTCCTTTAGGGCCATATTTGTAAAAGGTATCTTTCCACAGCACAACTATTCTGAAAGTTTGAGCAGAGAAATCAGTCCTAAAATCTTCCTGCAGCCAGAGATGTACTTCAGCATTGGATACAAAAGTTATGGGAACTCCCCGTAATATCTCTAACAAGAAATCATAATGCAGGACATATCCTTCTTTCTATCTCGTACCATTTTCCTCCTGTTTGCTTTTTGTAGGTCCTGAACTAGTAATCCACTTAACAGTGCATTATGGTAAAAAGAAGCAGGACTTGTCAGTCTAGAATAGTTGTATGTGCAGAGTGGTTCTAATGCCTGTTACATTAGACCTAACTATTTGTGAAGCAGACCTCTTCCCACAGATCCTGCCTTATGTTGTGTGCTCATAAATTTTGCTTTTTTGAACTGAGTGACCTTTTTTGCAGATATTTTCCAACCAAATCTGGAGTGTCTGATGTTTTTATACAACTACCTTAGACTGAATGCTTGTTACAGCATGTTCCAAGTCATAGGTGCCGGAAGCTGTTAAAGACGGGGGGGGGGGGGGGGTTGAGAGGGGCACTTAATGATCTAAAAAGGGCAATTTTTTAAAACTATTTACTACCACAACTTAGGTTCACTTAGAGGACATTTTAAGCTTAGCCAATTCCCTTTTGGTGCTTGAATTAACATTTCCTGATTGGTCTTACTTATTCCATGGCTGATAATTGTATATGAGCCCTAGTAAGAATAATTGTGATCATACCATAGATAATTTGAGGGGGACCCATGTAAGGGATGCAGCATTTAGGAACTGCTTCTATCCATTAGAGGCACTCGGTGCAATCCTGGAGTACATTTTCTATTACCCATCCTTAGATCCAAGTTGCATTTGAATATGGACAGATGAGCTTTGTTTTATTGTTATGGATAGTCTGTTCTGGAACAGTGGTAGCCTCTGTGATATATATCCATCTCTCCACAACATTCAGTTTAGATACCTGGACTGAGTATTTCTGATGCCATTTGACTTGCTGATGTTCAGTAGGTCCATCTGTATTAGGTTGGAGGATGCCTTGTATGCCAGACATGTCACCTCTAAGTACTCTGTAGGATACTGAGTATAGTGATAAATCTTTGAGGTGGTCCATGCAAGTCCTATTGTTTATGACTTGTATCCTTTTAGTAAGGTATCTCTGTGGGTATTCCAACTGTTGCATGGGTTTGGACAGATACATGCCAAAGTGGTCATTATACAAAATGACTGACCTACTGAGGGTTTTGTAAAGAGGAACAATAACATCTCTAGGTCTAGTCACAAAACAATTGTTTATAAGGTTTGCAATATAGAAAGACTTTCTTATGACTCTGGGCACATGTTGGTCAAAATTTAGACCACTGTACACAAGTTCCCAAATGCCAAACAACTAGGTCAGTTCTCAGTTTTATTTCTGAAAAAATATGGATAGACAACAGCAGAGCCAAATGTTTACTGGACTGTCTGAGAGAGCAAAAGGAGTGGTGCTTGCTTAGGTTATTACAACAGAGATGGAAAACTTAAAATGAAAGTCGGTGATGTTATCCAAATACATCCTGAGTGATTGCAGTACAGACCTTCACAGCAGGAATCCATTTAAACTTGGATAGACAGATAAATGCAACAGATCTTGGTTTTGTGCACAGCATTTTTGTAAATAAAAAATGGATATTTAATTTATGTAAGTCCTAAACAGATTGGATTTTAAACTGGATAAGAGACAACTTGGCATGTTAAGTTTGCGCATATAGCAGGTAATGTATAAACTCGGAAGAGGGGAGTATTCCAAGGTACTAGTTTTGATCACGATGGACATCACTATCCATCCAAGCTACACTAATTAAGGATTCCTATCATTCCACCAATCAAACAAATGATCAAACCCCAAAAGATCAACTCCAGAATGTCGAAACAAAAAAAAACTGAAAATCATGCACACCAAAAACTTTAAACATTGCTTATATATGGGGGTGTGCCCTCTGTACTCACCATGTGGGGGGGCTGTGCCTCCCACATCCCCTGGTAGTTAACTCAGATCATATTGCAGTGGGGAAAAAGCTAAAACCCACTCCCTGCTGTACAGTGATCACAGACAACAAGCTACTGGCATTTGTTGAACTTCTGAAATTTTGTCTAAACATGCCTGTAGTATATGCATTCAACTAGGTGATGAAGGCTTTACACCTGATTGCTCACCAAGCATGCTAATTGTCCATCTAATGTCCCGTCCAGAATAAAAAGTAATAGTACTCGAAATGAGTCAGCATAAAAATATATGGCACTGCCTGTGGGTGTCCTATACATCGAGTGCCCTTCACTAGGATCAGAAGACAAGGAAGAGACTTTTGTACAAAATTCATGCTTCGTGTAGAATAAACTTCAGCAACATACCTGTCAACATCTTACTGCAACAAATCTGGACAAAGCCTAGAATAACGTGGGGGCAATGGCCCAAAAGTAGGACAGCTTCTACATTTTTGCGATTATAAACTTAAAAAAGTTCTAGAATAATATGAATGTTAATGATGTGAAGTTGGAGACTGAAATGTATGCCGTTATTTAGTGACTTCAGTCGTCAGCTGTTTTCAAGAAACCCTCAGTTTTATGAGAGACCTACCAAAACTATGAGGCAAAAATCTGGGCATTCTGTGAAAACTGGACACAGTTGACAGGTATGCCCAGTACCCCCCCAACATGCACACAAACACACTTTCACACTATTTTTATTGTCACCATCGAGAAATGAAACATTGCTTTCAGCATAGAAGATTGAATATTTGCTTATTTCCTTTCTTCAGGAAATTTAGTAAAAAAGTGCCAAATTGATTTAGCTTGAAAAAAACCACCATGATTACCTTAACTCCACGAGAGCAGCCTATCCACAGCCTGCAGGTACCAGAAGATGAGTCGGGCAACAAAATAAATATATGTAGAAACGGGAGAGAGAGAAAAATAGTTCCCGACATTGTACAGAAACACACACACCAGCGGCAACAGTAGTTTAACTTCTGAGTGCGCTTTTTTTAAATCCACGTTAGTGTGAGTTGGGTCGTCCTTAAAGAAAACTCCACCGTGGATTTCTGGTAAAAGTGGGGGGACGCCCCTCCCCCTTGCTCTATGGTTCCAGCGCCTATGTTCCAAGTACATGTTCTTGGCATAATTTTGTTACTGAACAGTTGCAAGTGGAAAATAACTCCATAGTGTAGGATTGCTTCATTATTTAGGAAAGATGGCTTGCAAGTACCAAATGCCTTCTTCTCTTCATGGGCTAAGGAGAGTAGATGAAAAAGTAGCTGTAAAAATTGTGTGAGGTGTCCTACTTTTAATCATCTGACACAATGACATGAAAGTTTGTGGTAATGACTTTGATGGGTAAACAGCATAATGTCAGCATTGCTCTGTCTAGCCAGATAGAAAATTTATCTTTGTCAGTAGCACAACTGGTAGTACACTCTGCTTTTGTGTAGAAGGCTGTGAGCTATTCCCACACCAGGAAGATCAGTTGCTGACACTGCAGTGCAGCTTAAGAGGGACTGCACCCCTGACTGTGCTTCGGCTGCACTACAGTGCAGCTTAAGGGGGGTGCTAAACTCTTGCGTGTGCCTTCCCTCTGAAGAGATGTTAAACTGAAGCCCCATCTAATAAGCAAACAAGAACAATGCAGGACAACCTCAAGGTTTGTAGCGAAAACCACAGCAGGAAACGGATCGGAACCAACGTTTCTTTAGTAATCCAATTTTATTCGAATAGAGCCAGTAAAAACAAAAAGTTTCAATGGAGCCAATAAAAAACAAGTATTACAGTTCTGTTCTTCACTCAAAAACGGAAACCACAAAAGAATAATTCCAATTGATCAAGCGCTTTTGCCCGGGCTCTCCCCGGCTTTCTCAAGATAATTTTACTATGCAACCTATATGCTTATATACCCCTTGGTTGATTAATCAATTGTGTAATTATTCCATTAGGACTTTTCCAAGTGTTTCTATGCTTAAAGCTGTATTCCCTTCATAGGAATAAAAAGTGTTGAAAATATTAAAAAATGTCCTTTTTGCAACGTATTTTATATTCTTTAGCTCCCACCACTTATTGTGGAGTACTTTGTTTGTCCGGACTGTTTATATTTATGTATGTGGTGTTTTTCAAACGGGCTGCTTTTTTACAATAAGATGAATTTCTTTTCTTCTTTTGTATTATGCTCATTGCATTTGGGTGGAAAGCCATACTTATAGGGATTAGTCATAAGTGATGTTTGTCATCTCTTAACATTTGGTTTTACTGGTTTGATCGCTGATACATTGGCATTTTATGGATGTGTACTGCAGTTTTTTGTTGTTTATTAAGATGCCCCATCTACTTGACTTGGTAGTAGTTCAGGTGGATGTAAAAGACCCCACTACATCTATCGAAAATAATAGGGAAAGTTGCCTGATGCCCTAACCAAATTTCCTCTTGTAGTATAAATACTACCTTGGATCTGCACTGAAAAGATGTTACTAGCCTAGTAGGACTAACCACGTGAACAAAGGATAAATAAATAAATAAACCACACTGTCAGGGTTTACAACAGCTTCTTGAATCATACATTGCTTATGTTTACATGAGATAACAATTTATGATTTTGTAGTAGTGAGAGATAACTTTCCCAGTAAGGTAGATTTTAAGGTTGAATGGATGTATTGTGGCATTCCATGATGAACAGTTGTGCTGTTACAAAAAAGTCTCCAGAAGCTATTGATTCAATGTGTATAATCTTTATACTTTTTTCAGCATGCCCAACAGCAAGTGGAGCAAGTCCTTGGTGAACTGACTGAAAGCAGAAATAAACTTGCCTATGACAAAGGGAAACTAGAGGTATGTGGTTTAGCAGCCTATTTGTGGAGGAAATGAAAGGAGCTGTATGTGGAAGCTTGACCTTTGAAGTCACTAGTCGTATAATGATAAGCCACAGAGCGTGCCTTTAATGACTTCTTTCTCTTATATATTGCTACTTTGTTAAATGCAACAGTTACTTCTCCCTGTGCTTAGATTTGCTCCTGTAGTTAATCTGTTGCAAATTGTGGTTTACAGTAGGAAATGTGGGATTTGTATGGCTTATGGTTGTCAGTGTCATTATTTTGCTTGCTGTTTATCTGAAGTGTTAATATTTTCATAGGTTTAGGTTCATAGGTAGGTACTAGACTATCGGCCCAAGGGCCTACGTAAGCCTGGCCAGCAAGGTTCCATACCTTACGCCACCCAAGAAAGTTATTTTCCTGTACCACTGTCAAGCAGAGACACAGAAGTGATCCCTGGGGTGTAGTTCCTATTTCCCATCCACTCATCAAGATTTTTCTTGAAGAGTGCTAATGAAGAACTTTGCTTGACATAGATAGGTAGCTTGTTCCAGAGTATAGGACGTCTCTGGGACAGGAATCTATCCCTCCAGCATGTTCTGTTTATTGTGGTGACAAGGTTTAGGTCCCTAGAGCGTGTAGCTCGGAGGGATTGGGATTTCTTTAGGTGTAGCATGTCCATCAGCTCTGGGTTTGACATAGCTTTATATGTTAGGCAGACATCACCTCGGAGTAGGCGAAATGCTACGGAGTAAAGCTGGAGTTTTTTGAGGCGGTCAGTGTATGGCATTTGTTTGAGGCCAGTAATCCTCTTTGTGAGGTACTTCTATGACCTTTCTAGCTGCTGCAGATGTAATGGGTCTAATGAGTGACGAGTAGAGGGGAACAATGACCTCTTTTTTCCTGGATGAGAATCCTTTTATGATGAGGTGTGCCATGTAGAAGGACTTCCTGACTACTGTGGTGATGTGACTATAAAAGGAGAGACTACTGTCCACCTGGGTCCCAAGGTCTCTTATCATGCATTCGGTGTTAAGTAGATTGCTGCCTATGTGGCAGTTCATGGGTACAGAGTTTTTACCAAAGGGGATGACACTGCACTTTTTGACATTGAGCTTGAAGCCATGGCTCTGACACCAGGCATCTGTCTCAGTGAGGCCCTTCTGTAGGATGTCCACATCATTTGGGGACTTGACTATGGCTCCTAGTTTGCAGTCATCTGGGAACTTCATTAGCCAGAGGCTAATTTCTGTTATTAAGACACAACAGCAAAAGTTAGTTGCTGGGGGACTGCTCTTTGCTTACTTCAGTGGACACTGATAACAGCACCATCTTCTAAGCTATAAATTATTGGGTGGTTCTTTCTCTTCTAGTTCATGTGCATACTGAATTTCTCTCAGCTTGTAGTGTGAATGCAAGCAACAGTATGCATTTACTAGGCCCAAACTTCATGGGGTGTACCACATATTACTCTAGATAGGTTTCACCCATGTAGAAAGCCTAAGCTGCATCCCTCCACCCAGGATGGATAAGCCAGCTGTGGACGCTAACGCCCATTCTGTCCTGTAATCTCCTACAAGGACCCAAGATGATGATTAAACTCAGGTCACCTATGCTGTAGTCAGGGCTTTATCTGTCTTTATCATGGAGCTGTATGTTAATTTCAAATATTACAATTTACTGTTACATGTACGCTTTGTGAAGAAGATGTTTGATTTCCTGTATTGAGAAGGTACCTCCTTATTTCCTCTTGAAAAGGCCAGACATGCCTCACTTGTGTCAGTTATTGAGATAACTTGTATAATATAATTTCTGCAAATAGATTTTTTTAAATTGACCTATACTTATATGTGGATCTGTTTTTTCCCTTTTTTAACAAGTTAGGAGCTTTGTATTTTTTTAAACCTTTAAGAAAAGTAGGTGCTGCTAAGAACAAACTGAAGGAAGGGGGTCATTACTGGTGCATTAGAGCTTCGTGCTTTTATTGCTAACTATTCCTCAACAGTGCTGCAAAAAAACAAGTGTTTGGTAGACTTTTGATACTTTTTAAGAAAATATATAAGCAATCTCAGTAGCTCAACAGGTATCACATTTGCTTTTAGTGAAGAAAGTTAAGAAAATATATAAGCAATCTCAATAGCTCAACAGGTATCACACTTGCTTTTAGTGAAGAAAGCAGTGGGTTCCATCCCCACACCAGGTAATTGCATTAAATGTCTATTACTAGCACTGCAGTGTAGCATAAGGAGGGTACTGTACTCCTGAGTATGTCATCCTTCTTTTGAGATGTTAAACCAAGGCCCTATCTACTTGAGTTGGTGATGGATCAGATAGATATAAAAGATCCCACAGCAGTTATCAAAAAGAGTAGGGGACTTTATAAGAAAACCCACAATTGCCAGAAAAAGAAAACATTCTCATATATTTTTTTAAGAAACTTATTTTACGTTATCTTTATCTCCCACCCTTTTTTGATATTAACAATCATATACCACATCTGGTTAGACAATAATTCTTGATATCTCATTTTCCAAATAATCCATAAAAAACTAATTACTACTTTATCTACAATATCTGTCTCATCCTTATTTAAATGTTCATATAATGCATAAACAATCCTATTCATATCCATGTAAAATCTTCTAAACAAAATTTCTAATAATATACATTTTTGACTTCATTCATTTTTTTACATTTGCCAAAACTTTCCATAGTTTATTCAATACTGTAAAAGTAGATCATCTGTTTTGTTAATATTTCCTACTTGCTTTGACCACCATTTCCCCTATCATAAGTCACCATAAAAATCTTGTAATTGTAATACTTCTTTAAATCTTTCTTTTTGTTAATAAATAGCTTTCTTAACTCTTTCTTCCTTGTTTTTCCATACCTTCACGTTATGTTTTTCATTATTTCCTTAAATGATTCTTTCCTATTATACATTAATCATAAATCCTGTCTTTTCATTAATTCATAATAACTTCTTTCTTCCTCATTTAATCTTTTTTTTTTTTCTTTTGAAAGATGACCTGCTATGTTTCCCGTAATATTTCTCCAGAACAATCTTTTTTTCTTGAATCTTCAACAAAATTGAAAACAGATGTAATGATACCGGCTATACTGTAATATTTTTAGATTCCCTCTTCATCTTTTTTACAATACAGTACCCCTCTTTTATAGGATTCAGATGAAATTCCCATATAAAAGAAAAAAAAATTATTGCAAGTAATTATTTTTCTAAACTTGTAGAATAAAATATACACACCCTTCATACCATATTTTTTCCAAAATATAGGAATGTATTAAATAAATCTTCATTTTATAAGATAAATCAAAAGTTTTCTACAAGTTAATATTTCTAATCTCATTCAGAATAGAAATCCATATCTCTTTACCAAATTTAACTCCCAAAATGTAAATCCCTGAATTGAAAAAAATATATATCTCCATTTTTAACTGAACTTTCAAACTCTTTACATTTTTCTTTATAAATATTTAATCCTACTTTGTAACACACATATCTGTATTCCACGTAACATTTTATCCATCCCTTCCCATTTGCAGTTATAAGCAAATCATTTGCATATGTCATATATATATATATATATATGATTTTTTATATTTTGATGTAAATATGCTTTTTTTCATTATTAGACCTTATTGCCTTGTTTACCACTGCATTCATAACAAAAGAAAACAATAAACTGCTTAAAGGACAACCCTTGTTTACTCTTCTTGCATGTTTTTCTGGACTAAATAATCCCTTAACTAAAATTCTATTCCAACAGTTTCTATATAATAACTTCATTAAATGTAAATGCTTATCATGAAACCCACAATCTGATGTTGTCAATTTTCATTCTAACCTCGACTGGTGGGTTCAGATCGGAGGCATCATATCCAACTCAGCTGCTGTAAAAGCTTGTGGCAGCTTAGAACTATCGAGTTTTTCCCTTACCCACAATGCACCATCCCCTATTACCTCAGATCTCATTTGCTGCCATTAGGTGAAAGGCATGGTGATTTCTCTCTTGAGTTTTAGGAAAGATAATTACTTGTTTTCCCAGTATTTAAACTGATATTTTTTCTTTAATCTTTTTCCTGTTCCTGTTCTTGTACTATCGTACTCTTGATACTATTGTTAGTATCTCTTTTCTACCTCTTTCTCCCTTCGCCCTTCTACGTTTATCTTAGTTCTTTACTACTTTTGCAAGCAGTCCTCTCTCTTTTTCTCTCCCTCCTTAACAAAAAAGAGCTTTTTCTGTCTATATTTTCTTTAAATCGTGTTGTCATTGTGCTTGTTTTGCTGAAGAAGTTAGTCATAACGTTTTTCTTTCTAGTAGACCGAAAAAGAAAAGCCCCCTGCAGGTTTCAAAAAGTGTGGAAAGTGCAGTTAAAAGATCCCCCTCTTTGACACGCACACTCTCTGTATTTATTGCCTCCTTGTGCAAGAGAGCTGCACAATTATGTCATGAGTTCAACCCCCAAGCGTTAGTGGAATGCAAAGACAAATTGATTTTACAGAGGCTTTTACCTTACTCCTTTGGTGATGCCATAGCGGGAGACATTTCTAAAAAGTTGCCACACTCCTCTCCAAGCTTTTCTTCAGTTTCTTCAAAAACTTCAGAGAAAACTTCAAAAAAGACCTTCATCGGATCCTACAGTTTTCTGGGATCCCTCTAAGAAGAAATTGAGACTGTTGGATCCGACCCCCTTGGATCAGAGAAAGACAAAAAGTCTGTTGGAGTGGACTGTTTCTTCTGATCTGAAGGCTCTGAAAAGTAAGAATTTGTCAGATTCGAAGACGGATCCACCAAGACTACAGGATGTACTACCTAGGACAAGTTACTCTCAATTTGTGGACCAGTCCCATCGAGATTGTCTTCTCCATTCATTTATAGACCAGATTCTCCTTCCAGATAGTCCTTTTGCTCTTTCTAGAAGCCCCACTGTAGAAGATGTAGAGAGGGTAGTGAGGCAGATCCTCTAGATGCAGAGCCACCAAGTTGTTGCTTCAGCTTCTACCCATGTGGGTCAGAAAGCCCATACATCCAAGACACCACCTCTAACTCTTCCTCCTCTGACTTCCTCCGTGGTTTTGGAGCCCTTGGATCCGAGTTGTGTAGGCCCATTTTCTTTGGATACGAAGATTGCTGTATCCTTGGATCCAAAGCTTGCTCTAAGCTCCTCCGTGTTATCGGATCCAGAGAGCTGTTGGAGCTGATTCCACCCTGTCAGATCTGAGGTTTTTCAGTTGACTCCTAGAGCTTCAGAGCCATCTCTACACTTCAAAGCTTCAGCAAGAGTTAATTTGGCTCCAACTTCTGCCTTAGGGTGAATTTCCTTGGAGCAGGGAAGGACCAAGGATCAGAAAGCCCTCCTTTTCAGACCCCAGGTTCCTATCCTTGTCTGGGAAGGTCAGCTTTTAGGATTTTGGAGAGAGCCCTTTTAGCTACCTTGACCAAGACAGGTTTTATCCCCTCGGGTCCTGCATCTACCTCACTCCTGTTTCTTGTGAAGAGTCTGAGCTAACCCTCCCACAGGGGCAGCCGGTATCAAAACCTTGGGCTACCCAGTTGGATATTTCCACCTCTTCTGATACCTCCCCAGATTATCCCACTGAGGCAGTCCCTCAGAAGAGGTCATGCAAGAGGAAGCATCTAGATTCTCCTGAATCAGTTACCAAAGACATAGATTTTGAGGCAGGCAAAGGTTCAGCTCCTGCAGACATCTCATTTGGAGACAGCCTTGAAATTCTGAAACAGGGAAGTGGCTGGAAGCCCAGCAACCCTTCATTGGAGGAATCTGTGCTCCTGGAGGCATTTGGTACAGGCCCATCTCCTCCTTGGGTGATTCCTCCTGCTGACGAGCTCCTCATATTGATCTTGATGTGGGCATGAAAGGAGCCTGACAGCACTGAGGCATTTCTAAGGAAGCCTGATAAGATTATGAGTCCCCCCCCCCCGAAGACCAGCAGTTCTGGTCCAAGGGCCCCCCCCCCGTTGATGCCATGTTCATAGCGGCAGCTCCCAGAAAGGAACTAGCTGACAAAGTTCCCCTGTTCATCCACCCAGTTAGGAATCATGGTCAGTGGACAAGTTTGGGAAGCATATCTATGCTTCAGGGACCTTTGTCTTAAGATCTCTGAACTATCTGGCACATTTCACAAGACTGCAGAGGGATCTGATAAAGGAACTCTTAGATACCCTCACAGGAACTGTGTCTGAGAATATGAAGGATTCCATCACCTCACAGGTGGTGACCCTACAGTTGATACTGAACACGTCCATGAGGCTGATTTCCAATGTGGCAGAAGGAATCTCAAGGGCAGTGGGTTCAGACAGGCGTAGCCATCAGGAGACATGCTTGGATGTGCTTGGATGACTTCATGCAGCCTTTTAATTCTATGTTTGTTAGTACTCCTTTTGACGGCACCTCTGACTTTGGCCTCAGATTGAAAGATATGTTGTAAAGGTGTGAGAAGGATGGAAAGACCCTTTCTGCTGTGGACGTGCATTTTTCCACACCCCCCCCCCCCAAAGATCCTTCAAGAGAAATCATCGTGGGGGTGGAAAGATGTGTTTCAAGAAATCACAAGGATCTTTCCAGGACACACGTGGAGGGTCTTCCCCCAGAGGCGGAGGGGGAAACTGAAATGGTAGATGCCGGCTTCACAGCAGAGGAGACTCACAACATCAAAGGTCCAGTGAAACATTTTTTGGCAAACCCTTTCAGCGCTCTTGAATGGAGGACCCATTGACCTTGCTGGAGTCTATCATGTGTGTTTGTCCCTGCACCAGCGAGCCTGGGTAGACATAACAAAAGATACTTGGTGCAGAGAATCATATCCAGAGGATATATAATTCCATTTTCTCTTCCTCCTCCAGTTTCCAGGAAAATCCCCAGTGTCCGACCCAGTCAGAGGGATCAAGCTGCCCATTCAAATACAAAAGCTGCTAAACAAAAGAGTTATCCAAAAGGTCCCCCCCAGACCAGAAAGGATCCAGAATTTGCTCTAGATTCTTTTTAGTGCCAAAGAAAACAGGGGACTGGAGACCAATTCTGGATTTCAGCAGCTTGAACAGATTTTATCAAAAGACAAAGTTCCGGATGGTCATATTTTAGTCCATTCTTCTGTTTTTGGAAAACTATGACTGGATATGCTCAGTAGATCTCCTGGATGCATAATATCATATAAAAATTAACAGGCGATCCAAGAGATACTTGCGCTTCTGGCTAGGAGCCAGTTATCATCAGTACAGAGCAGTTATCATCAGTACAGAGCAGTGCCTTTTTGACTCACCACAGCCCCCAGAGTGTTGACCAAATGTATGGCAGTGGTAGCAGCTCACTTGAGACTGCAAGGATTCCGTGTGTTTCCATATATAGACAACTGGCTCATTGTTGCTCCGACCAGGCATCAACTCATCATGGCAAGAGAAGTCATGCACGCTTGCACAAGCTTAGGAATAACCATAAATTTAGAAAATTCAAATCTAGACCAACTCAAATTCTAGAATTCATAGGAGCACTACTTGACACACGGTCAACAGTAGCCTCCATTTTCCTTTCCAGAGTCCAAATTTTAAGGTCATAAGTCAACAAGATACTTTGCAGGACCACTATCTCAGCTCACCTAGTTCTACAGACTCTAGGATCAATAGCGTCAGCAATAACCCTTGTTCCACTAGCCAGGTTTCACATGAAGATTCTACAATGACTGTTGGAATTTCAGTGGTGGCTTCTTCAGCTGCCATTTACCACTCAAATATGAATTACCAACTCATGCAAAAAAAGTGTGATGTGGTGGATCCAGTCAGAACAACTGCTACAGGGCCGTCGATTTGTTCCCTCACATCCCAAGGCCGTAGTGACCACGGATTCTTCTCAGCTAGGGTGGGGGGGACATTACCTTGGAAAGTGAGTCCAAGGCATATGGTCCCATGAAGAGGCCAATTTTGCATATCAACATACTGGAGTTGACAGCAATGCATTTGGAGTTGCAAGCCCTTCAGGATGCCCTCCTCTGAGGAACTATTGCAGTACAGCCAATATGTCAGTGGTTTGGTACATCAGCAAACAAGGAGGAACCAGATCATACCCCCTATGTTGAGAAGCACTAAGGGTGTGGCAATGGGCAATATCTTCCTACTGCTTTCTCTTAGCAACACACATTCTGGGGAAGTCCACTGCACTAAGTCCACTGTGCTAGCAGACAAGCTGAGCAGGTGCCTTCTGTTACCTCATGAATGGTCCCTCAACCAGAAAGTTGGGAACAAGTTTTCTGCAAGTGGGGCCAGCCTTGCTGCGATCTCTGCATCTCACCTAAACAACAAGTGCAGCAGCTATTTTGCCCTAATCCCCCCACAGGGGGTTCACCGAGGGAAGCTCTTCTCCATGATTGGCCCCCCACGGATTACTTTACGCATATCCCCTAATTCCAAAGTTCTTTCAGAGAGCTGCCAGGTTGAAGACCAAGGTCATTCTCATTGCCCCCTTATGGCCTTCACAGATTTGGTTTCCCTTCCTGTAGCCTCAATTAATTCACCAGTCCTGGATTCTGGATCCAGCTCTAGATCTCCTGTCTCACCCGATGGACATAACATATCCAGACCTTCCAAACCTCAAGTTAACAGCTTGGTTTCTCCATTTCCAGTAATACCCAGACAAATCAATGCTCTCTTCCCCTTTTCTTCACATTTTTTTGTCTTCCTTTAAGCCATCCAGTAGGAAATTTTATGCTAGTAAGTGGGAAATATTTGTACACTGGGCTCTTCAAAAGCATATAAACCCTTTCTCGGCCCCAGTCAGTCACGTGCTGGAGTTCTTGACACTGCTTTT